>NC_077235.1:5381377-5636377 GCF_027887165.1 Monodelphis domestica
TAGTAAGCAGGTGGAAGTCTCCAAGAAGATTTGGGAATGATATCAAAAAACCACTTCCTTCCAATTCAGCCTATCCCAAAGTGGAACGAGTTGCTTCCTATTATAGTGGGCTCTTCCTCACTGTAAGTCTCTGAGCAAACGCTAGCCCTCTACTTGTTGGCTGTGTTGCCGGGGGGCAGCTTGGGTGGCAAGCAGAAAGCCACTGAGGTCCCTTCCGATTCTGAAGTTCTGTGTCCAGGTCTATGCACTGAGTTAAGCATCATTCAGAATGGTTTGAGCTTGGAGCTCTCTTCCCTTCCCCTCGCTGTCAAATTCATTTTTATCCCCACATCCTAGTGATCTTGAGCATGGAGTTCTCTCCAGGGAAAAAACACCATTCCACATCGCTCTTTGGCATGAGCAGGATTAATTAGGGAGAAGGATAATTGGAATACTAAGTAAGAACATTTATAACATCATTCAAGCCAACTTAGTAGCGGCAGTCTAATGGAAGAGCCACCCCCTCATCTCCACCAAAGTCCCTCTGGTTTGAATGCTGCTAGCTGTAATGAGTGAGTCAGTTTCTAGGCAGGAAACTTGGGTAATGGCCATTGGCTCAGACGTGCCTGCAACCACACAAAGTCATGACAAACAGTTGAAAAATGAGTCGAATCCCACTGGTTGCTTGCTCTCTGATAGCTGACACCTGGTATCATCAATTATTTTGCACGAAGCTGTGCCAACAGCAAGGCAACACAACGGAAAAAAGACACAACCGAATGGAAAATCCAAACCCAAAGCCAGGTTCCGCAAGGCAAACTCTGCCTGCTGTTAGTTCAAACTCATACTGACCAGCTGTTTGAACGGAATCCGGCAGTCAGCAGGACCCAAAGCTCACAGCCTGGCCGCCATGTTTTGACTCCGGGATAGACACAAGCCTTCAATCTTATTTCTAGATGGTTTATTCTGGAGCAGGGGTTCTTAGCCTTTTTTTGGGTCATGGCTCTTTGCCAGTCTTTCTGGTGAAGCCTGTGGAGCCCTTGTTGGAATCACATTTTCAAATGTACAAAACAAAATACGATGGATGGCAAAGGAAACCACTCCATTGCTCCTGTCACACAAGGATCAAAGTTGCAAGTGCCCCAAAGGCCAATGGAAAGTTGCACGGTAGTAGTAGTGGTGGCTCTGCTTGCTTCAGATGCCAAAGAATGCCTCTCTCTCGGATACAGATGTAGGAGATGGTAGGGGCCGAATGCTATATATGGTCACGATGCTGCTTTGATTTGCTCATTGTCCCTTTCTACCTTCACAAGTCTCACATTGGACTTGCTCTCCACTCCCACAGCTTCCTTAGGCCCTCATTGCCTCTCGCTTAGCTTGACTCAATTGAGCTTCTTGGCTCAAGTCCCTTACCACTAGAGTCCATCCTGTGCTGCCACCAAAGTCATTTTCTTTCGGGATCTAGATTTCAAGTACATTTAAAAAGGATTTCTTCAAAGCTGACCACATGACTTCCCTACTCAGTCATCTCCTGTGGCTTCCTATCGCTTATAGGACGAAATGGAGACATCATTTGTTTCTATAGAACCCCTCACAGTCCAGTCCCAATGGGGACCTGTTTTCCCCTCCCAAAGGCCACAAACCAACCCAATTGACCTCCCCCCTGTTCCTCCATTTCCCCTTCTTGTGTCTTTTACAGTGTCCAGTGCCTGGGGCCCAGAAGGGAGTTTTTCCTTCCCCACTGCCTCTGGGCATCCCACCTCCCTAAGCACCTTGTGTTTGTTTAGCACAGCACCTAGCATACAGTAGGTGCTTAATAAATATTGATTGGTTGAATGAGTGTATTTCTGCAGCAGATACAACATTCCCCAAGTCTTCGTGCCTTTTAAGCCTTCAGAGCTTCTGGGACACCCTGCATATGTCTTCTTTGTCTTCACCATTGGAACATAAACTCTATTCTTTGGGATTTTTATCTTCAGTGCCTGGCACACAGTAGGTGCTACACTTGCTCTCAGTTACCCTAGAATGACTGTTCGATGTCAGGGAAGGAAGGTATTATGAGGAGATGGCACCAATCACGATGCTCTGTTCAATATCCATATCTCCACGTGGGGTTTGCATGTAAGCTGAGTAAAAGGCATTATCAGGGACATGTATAACTGGGAAGGGGGCAGGCAGTGCTTTAAGGAGAGGGGTTGGATGGCAGAGAAGAGCCCAGGAGCTGCCCAATTTGCTATGGAAAGCTGAAGTAAGACCCTAAGGACGTCTCCTTGGCCTTGAGGAGAATTTTCTGGCAGATTTCTAGGAAGGCATGGTCAAGAGGCCCACTGGGAGGCCAGGACAAGGCTTGTCTGCACAGGGATCTGTCACATGGGAGGGACTACCCCTCACGTTGGAAGAGGAGAACCCAGGCCCATTAGGGAGGAGAAGTAAAGGAAAGCAGGAGGAAGCGAAGCGGCAGTCTACCTCTAGATCTGAGTCCTCGCTTCCACCTCCGTGCACTTGCCCCTCACCCTTGCAGCCTCAATGTGGCCCAACGTCACAAATTGCTTCTCCCAGAGGCCATCATGGCTTGCCCACAAGGAATAAACCCTGTGGGGATTTCAGGCCTCTTGGCAGGCCTTGGGCATCCTTCCAGAGCTGGGCTGGGGTAGGGGCTGAGCCCTCCTCAGCCCTCCTGACATCTAGGAAGGTGATCCTGGCGTAGAGGAAGAGAAAGGGGCAAAGGCAGCAGGCAGGTCTAACCCACTCGGAGCCTTCCTGTCCTAGGGAGAGAAGGAAACTCCAATAGGAGTCGTCCTTTGCAGCTTCTGAGGTCGAGATGCCAAGAGCCCCAAAGCTGGAGGGACAAATAATACTCCCGGATGGGCTTTGACTAAGAAGGTCTTTCAGCTGGAGACAAAACACTGTGAGGGGAAGGAATGGAGCTGTTTAGAGAGAGAGAAGGCAGAGCCTGAGATTAGGGACCACTGCAAAATGGCCAGAGGCCTGGCCTCCTTCCCGAGAAGTCATTCTTAAGAAGAGAAACAGAAAAGCACAGGCGGCTTTTTCAGCTGCAACAGGGGACTGGTCCAAGGCAGCACACACACGCAGAGGACGTCTATGCACATGATTGTTCCCGGCCACCCTTGAGGGCTCTCCAAACCACCACCATCAGGCTGTCTTGCCCCAAGCTGGCCTTGTTTCTCCCTTGTGGCCACACTCCACTTAGCTCTGGAATGAGCCTTCTGTGCCAGCTGGCCATGGTGCCTCCTCACCCATCGTCTCAGTCCTGCTAGTATCCAAAGCAATTCTGAGTGGCCTGGCTGTCCGACCATACATTTCCCTAAACTCCGTCTCTGCTACGGCCCTGGCTGGCTCTCGCCCACCTCACTTGGGCCCCTGGCTTGCTTGCCTTGCTGGGAAGACCTCACTGCACTATCCAAGGAGGCTTAGGAGATAATGGATATTCCTGAAAAAGTTCAGTAGGAAACTGTGACCACATTGTGATGTACCTAACTCGGAAGTGACAAAGAGGCCTGGGTTCCAATTCTGCCCCTGTAACTTAAGGCCTCGGTGATCCTAGACTAGAGAATACCTAAAGTTGTGTCCCACCTTGACAGCTGGAACCTCTCCACACCTTTGGCAAATCCCTTAATTCCTCTGAGCCTCAGTTTCCAGTAAAATGAAGCTAGGTTGACTCTCAGGGCCTTTCCAGGTCTAAATCTATGATCCTAGGTCCCATCCTGGAATGTGTTTTCCAGGTACCAGAAGGGCACACACAGACAGACCCTTCAGAACTACAATGGCTTAAAGTGGGGTCCAAGTGAGAGCCTGGTAGAAGCCTGGGGGAAGATTCCAATTAATATCCAATAACTCCAACTATTGTATTTTATAAGATTTATTAGTAATCACTTGGAGTAGAAGAAATAACAGAACAAAAGTAAAAAAAAAAACACGTGGGTAAAATTCTCCTGCCTGGCTCTCACCCAACCTCCAGAACCGCCTTCCCAGGAGCAGAGAGCGAGAAGCCGGGCTACACCAAAATATATCCACCCTACATGCATGTGAACACATACAGTGTTCACTCTCGCCGTGAGCACATAAATGGGATGCTGGGAAGGAGAGTCCTGGGGAGCAAATTCTAATGGCACACTGTTATTCCAGAACCAGTTGAGTGGTGACCACAGGGGCTAATGAGGACCCAGGGGACTAGCGTCAAGTCAGGGCTGTTTCAAAGGTGCTCTCACCCCAGCTATACAGCCGGGTTCTATCCTTCTCTCTGCCCAGACCCTTTGGGCCCCTAGAGCTGTACCCTTAGACAGCTCAGCCTGGCAGACAGGCTCTATGCCATTCCTCAGACCATGCTGCACACTGACTGCCACAGTTCATTGGCTCTTTGGGCCTGCCCGCCCCTTCACCACAGTATATTATTCTGATTATCAGCAGCTTGATGTGTCTCATCAGCCCAACAGATCACTGAGTCACTCCAAGGCCGTGCTGCTTAACTGCTGGCAATTCATCTAGACACCTTATGGATTTGGAGAGGGAGACAAATGGGCCCTGACTAGCTTAAAGGACATTTTCTCAAGGTTGTCCCAATGGTTTCAAAGGCTCCTGATTGTTCATCTTTCCTGTGACATGAACCAACTCCTACACTCATAGAGAAACAACAGAAACGCATCTATGCATCTGCCAAAGCCCAAGGAGAAACCCAGCATGCCTTGGTGCTTGGGATGTGAGGCTCCTACCCTTAGGTGAGTGGACACTCCAGTGACCTCTCCAGGGAAGCAGTCCTGGCAGCTGAGGCATTTGGGCTCTAAAGGCTGGGTGTAGCATCCAGGCTCTGCACCTTCCTACCTGGGCAACCCTGGGCAAATCCCTTCAATTTCCTGAACCTCCCTCTCTTTTGTCCTCTGCTCAGTGAAGAGATAGGATGATTGAGCAAGCATTCTCACCTTGAGGTCTACACAACCCGCCCTTTCTCCCCCAAGGGATCCGGGCACAGATTTCAGGGAGTCTGTGAAACTTAGGTAGAAGAAACCACACAGAGATTTTGACTAACCTCTAATGGGAATTGAGCACTTCCTTCACTTCTGTAAAAACATTCTTTTGAGAAGGGCCCATTCCCAGGCTGCTTCACTGGACTATCAAAGGGCTCTATGGCACAAAAAGGGACAACCCTCTGCTCTAAAGTCTGCATTTCATTCTCATTTCAGGCCCTTTGCTTTAGGATAAAGGTTTGGGCAGTCTGCTGCAGTGGACAGTGTTCTGGAATTGGAATCAGAGGATTTGGATTCAAATCCTGATTTTGATACTTTTGATGCTGTGATCTCATTTATCCAACGGGGAGGAAGGTCGGACAAGTTGGATTCTGTGACTGCAAAAGACAGAAATGGTGGTTGTGGGTCGGCATGTGGTGGGGTTTGGGGAAGGAATGGATCCAGAGGGCAATGACCCCTCTATGCTTCCAGCCTGAAGAAAAGAACTACTGCCAAGTATTTGGGGGAGAGTTGCTTTGGTGCAGTTCATTCAGCAAATATGTCGATGCTCCCAATATTGGAAAAACTCCGCCTTGCAGCAAGGTGGAGAAGGTGCCTGGAGCCCAAAGCCTGGCCTTGGTGCCCTCTAATGCAGAGGCTGAGGAGAGTCAGCCAGCCAGATCGCAGCTGAGCTCCAGAAGGCCTTCTCAGCTCCTCCCCATCAGCCACCCTGATGAGGGATAAATACTAAGGATGGATTACCAGCCATGGCCTCTGGCTGAACACTGGCTTGGGAGGCAGGAGTCCTATATTCAGTCCCAGCTCCCTTCATTCATTACCTGTGTGACCTTGGACCGGTCAATTAACCTCCCCGGCCCCATTTCCTCCCTTTTAAAATACGGTTCTGGACTTAATCGTCCAGCTCTGCCGTTCCATCCTTCTGGGCCTGCTCATGTTACCTTGGACGAAGGCCAGTAAACAGTCTTCTGGAAGGAACAGTCTCAGCCTATTGTGCCTGAAAATAACAAGCACACACAGTGTGACATGAGCAAATTGACTGTGGGTTTGCTAGCAGCAGAAGCACTCCAGCATAGCGCCTGGGGTTTTGGATTTGCTCAGATGAATTTCCAGCTTTTCATTAAAGTGTCATGTACTTTATTAGTCTGAGATCAGGCTGACACACCGCGGATCATCCATGCGTTGGCAGGGGTGCAGGCACCCAGGAGCTAACCGGAGGGCAAAATCACCTTTGATCTCCCAAAGCCCGTCTTCCAAGTGCACTCTTCCTGCCTCCCAGGGGTGCCCGCCTGGCATGGTGGCTGGTGGACTGCAGTGAGCAAGAGCTTGGTTCAGTTGCCATCCCTGACGTGACCATCCCTTTGAACCTCAGCTTTGTCATCTGCAAAATAAGGACCTACTTCCCAGAGCTGTTGGGTGAGGCTCAGACGAGAGGGCTTTGGGATCCTTAAGGAGCTAGAGACAGCGTCTCCTATTTGCTCTCTTGACCACAACAGAAAAAGAGCGAGGTCCTCCTGCCTTCCCTCCTTCTCCCCCTGACCGTGGGCACTGGTGCCAGCCTAGACTCTGAGGATGAAGGCCATTGCCAAGTCTAGCATGAGACAGGGTAGGTAGAGCATGGTCACCCTCCAAGGCTTTATGGACTGCTTGAAAAGCCATAGTTAACATGGAGAGAGGACATCTAACCCAGAGCTTATGTTTGGGGGATAAAGGCTACAGATATTCAAAGAAAGGAGGAAGCAGTGATGAATGGGGTGCTCAGAGAAGGTGCCTTGTAGGACTAGAAAGTCATAAAGAGGTGGCAGCATAGAAAGAAAATGAAACCAGAGTCAAAGAGCTTAGGATGAACGGGGACTGTGTGACTACTATCTGTGTGACCTTGGGCAAGTCACTTCTTAGGAGAAGAAAGTTTGGAAAGTCAAAGAAACAGAGAGAAACCAAAGCTGACCTGTGGGTAGGAGGCAAGCCTGACATTGCAGAAACAGGCCTGCTTAGCTCCAGACTTCCTTTGGGAAAGCAGTGGGAATGGAGCCAGAGATACTTGATGATGTCCAATATGGTGTGGTAGACCTAGAGTCCAAGAGCCTGGGGTCCAATCTCACCTCTGTCACTTATGAGCTGTGACCTTGCACTTTTCTTCACTTCCTGGGCCTCAGTTTCCTCCTCTGTAAAATGAGGGGGTTGGATGAGATGAGGTCCTTTCCACATTGAGTATGTAACCCCATGAATCTTTCCAATTCTGAAAAGAGAAGGAGGGGGAGGGGGAGGAGAGAGCAGTATGTCTGGGGTGGGGGCCTCGCTGAAGGCCTTGGCGGGGGGGCAGGAGTGCACCACCTGAGGGCTCATAGAGCATGGGAGCAGCATCAGACACAAAATGTTCCGTCTTCTTGCTCATGGTTGGGAATAGTCCTTTTCCCTGTAATTGCTCATGCCATTGTGCAAAGATGCCAAGTTGTATCTGAGGCCAGCCCCGCCAGTTGGAAAGGGAAGTCGGTTGAGGGTTTGCTTGTTTTGGGGGTGGCAGGGAGGAGACAGAAAGAAGGGAGAGGGGGAAGGAGACCCTGGAGTTTCAAGTTGAAGCAACATCACAAGGCCAGAACCCCAAGTGAATGGAATCCTCTCCAGCTTCTTGACCTAGTTAGAGCCCTCTCTCTGCATTAGCACCCACCCTCCCAGCAGAGGCAGTGAGCAGGGTGGCTGCCCCTCACCCTGGGAGCAGGATGGTTGGGGGAGAAATGGAATGCATTCGGATTTTTATGGGTAATTGGAGTCGCAATATGCTTGGCATCACTTCATCTTGTCAACAACCTCTGGAGGGAATGCAGATTTCTGGGCTGCCATGGTTTTCCTCCTCACTTAAACAGATACTGAGAATGTCAGGAAATCTCGGTGAGTCTGTCCGAGTGGGTGGTCTGTTGTGCTGGGCCTGGACCCCAGGGCCCCAAGGCTGGCCACCCTGGGACTACTGAGCAGTAAGCCCATCCCAAAGCGGAAAGAAAACACAAACGATCCCGTCAACTATCCTGTGTGTGGATCAGTTTCTCATAGAACCCAAAGCAGAATATTTCTGAAATTGGGAATCTACTTTTATCCACACTATTGGTTGGGTTCTAGGCCCTTATTTATACCCAACTCTCAGAAACCTTGAGTCTATGGCAAATGAGCACCAACTGAAGAATTGTGAAAGACAAGGCTCAGAGAGGGCATGCTAGCTATCTTCAGATGCCAGTCACTCAGAGGAGGGATCTCAGACACATTCAGGGCCTCAGAGGGCTGGCAGAGCTGTGACTGGTGGTTGGAAATTGCCAAGAGGCAGGTTTAGCCTTGATGTCTAGAAAAACTTGTTGGTGGGGAACCATCTGTGACTTCATCTATATAGTCAGTCAATACGTGCTCTACAATGAAGTCTTAGAGAGTGGCCTGGGACACTGAGAGGTTAAATGACTTACCCAGGGTCACATATTCGGTGACAGAGAATGGTCAGAGAATGGACTTGAACCCAGGGTGACCTGATTTCTAGGTCAGCTCTCTCTCATGCTAGCTATTGGTACTGTCCCCAAGTGGAATGGGCTACATTGAGATCACTGAAGATCTTTAAGCAAAGACTGGACAACTCCTTGTCAGGAATGTTTGTGCGGATTGCTTTTCAGGTGGAAGTTGGATTAGAAGACCACTGAAGCTCATTACCTCTCAGAGATTCTGGTATCAGAGCCTGTGAAGGGCTCCAGTGCCCACCTTTCCCTCCCATCTGGGTCTCTGCACATTGCCCTTCTCCACGTTGCCAATGGCAATGTGGGTCTGCAGAGAATCAAAGGAGGAGCAGCCATTCTGGACTGAAGGCAGGACTGCCTTTGATCAGTCTCTTCCCGTGACTATTCTCTGACTCAGAAGCCAGGCCAGAGACGGTCACCACTCTCCAGATGAGCAGGATTCGTGACAAGCTACCCCTTGGGATCGGAGTCCTTTCAGCTCATGGCTGGCTGAGTCACGCAACCTGAGCAGAACACCTCCATCAAGGCTTCTTCATCCTTCTGATTTACTTAAACAAGACTCTTCATTTGCAGACCCGTGCTCCCCTGACTGGTCTGTCTGTTTTCTATATTACCACCCAAGACCACCGATATCATTCCCTCAGAGGTGACTCATGACTCCTTCCTGTCTCAAACCAACTGGCTATGTTTATTTCTGACTCTCTCTCTCTCTCTCTCTCTCTCTCTCTCTCTCTCTCTCTCTCTGTCTCTCTGTCTCTCTCTGTCTCTCTCTCTTCCCTCTCTCTCTGTCTGTCTCTCCCCCCTCTGTCTCTGTCTCTGTCTGTCTCTATCTCTGTCTCTCTGTGTCTCTCTGTCTGTCTGTCTGTCTGTCTGTCTGTCTGTCTGTCTGTCTCTCTCTCTCTCACACACACACACATATCCTTCCAGGCTCTTAGTCATCTCTGTTTTTTCACTTCCAGATACACCACTGATAATACTGGCTATATGCATGAACATGTGACCATTCAAGAAGGGAAAGGAGCCATGGAGAGAATGCTGGAGGCTCTCTGTATGTTCATAAATGAAATGAAAAATCCATACAAAAGCTGAACTAGCTCTCCTCCTGACTTTGCCCTATTTTGGAGCCCTCTTCTCCTACCCTACCTACTTCTTGGTTTCTGGAGTGAGTTATGCTTGCCAGATTTTTCTCCTCTCCTCCCCTGACTTATTCTTGTCCTTCGTTCCCCACGAAGGCTGAGGATTCCCCCAAGATTCTTCTCCCTTTCTACTCTCTTCCATGCAGAGCGCCAATGTTTGCTGGAGTCCATCCATGGGTGATAGAAGTCATTCTCAGAGTGCTCTGAGGGTCCCTCCTTGGAGCCCCGGGACTTAGAGCAGATCAGTCTGGGGAACCACAGACCACATGGATGCTGACAATTCCAGGCTCTTCTCTAAAGAGACCTTTGGGATCTTTGGAGGATGCCAAGAGAACACTTTCCAGCCCACTGAATGGTGAGGGGACACATATCTATCCCCAGATGAGTGGAAGACAAGTCTTAGGCCAATGGATCTCACCTTAAATGCCCGGCTTTCTGTCCCTGCCTCGATCAGCTCCAGTGCTAACCTCATCAAGCGCTCAAGTATATCTCATTAAGTTTTTGTTCATTTGACATTATGAATTACCATACAATTTGCATAGTATATTACACATCAAATTACATAAATGTTGCACAGAATTGTCTTTATTCCAGATCCCATTAAACGACAATAATGTATTTGTAGAGCAATCTGCATCCCCGGAAGGGAATACTGGATAATGGTGAGAAGGCAGGACTAGGGCGCTGTGTGGGACCTGGGCTCTGGCCTTGCCATCCAGAAAGGTTAGACCTTGGGAAAGTTGCTCTCTGGGCCTCATTTTCCCATAAAACCAGAGGCTTAGACTTGGGGAGAAGGTCTCTCTTTCAGTTCTGCTGTCCTATGGAGGCTCTGTCTCTGGAATTGCTGGAACTTTATGGCCAGCCCATCCCAGAGTGGTAGAGGATACTCAGGGAAAACAGCTGAGTACTCAGCTTCCATCTCAAGCTCTCTAGGCCTCAGTTTTCTCCTCTATAAAACGAGTGCTTTGGAGCTCCAGGGTCCCTTCCTAGTTCTAAATTCTATGAAAGTCCTGTCTGAAGAGTCTCGTGGGCACCATTCTGTACTTCCACTCCTGTAATGCAGGGGGTGGGGGTACTCAAATACGTTTATTGGCATTTTCCCAGGGAATATTCTTCAGCAACAGCTTGCCGTTCCTGCCTTGCTGCCACCCCGCGAGGACCCAGAGAGACCAGACCTCGCCTTAGCTTTGAGAACAGCCTTGAGAACAAGGTTTTACCCTGGGGCTGGCTGCTTCCCTTCTGCTAGTGAGTCAGTATGCCAGCAGCACACATTTCCTCTTCTTGGACATACCTGCCACAACTTTATTACAGGCAATCAAGAGAAAGTCCTCAGGAAGTGACGGCTTGGTGGAGCAGAAAACACGTTCGGAGCTCTGAAGCATCCGGCCTCTTGGACAGGGGGTAAAGCACTTCTTTCTCTGGGCCTCAGTCTTCCTATCTGTGTGAAGAAGAAGACTATGTAGGGATAATACCACTTCTGTGTCCTACCACACCAGGTACTGTAAGAAAAATACCCAGAATCCGAGTCAAATTGCTTTTGTGGGGGGGTGACACTTGCTCATCCAAGGACAAAAGCAGTCCCTATTTCCTTTCCTTGTGTCTGGTGGGCTCACCAGGGAGATGTTAGGACAACTAACATCTAACAACTAACAGCTAACCATGGATTGACTCGAGGGGCATTGCTGGATCTGGAATTTTTCCTTTTTAAAAGAATTTCCTTTTCAAAAGCTTCTAAACTTAAGAAACATCAAATAAAGCCAACATTTCTGGCACCATTGTGGAACAGAAGGAAAAGACTAAATATGTGAATCTAGGAATGTCTTTTCCTTGACCATACTTGTTTGTCACAAAGATTTTGTCTTTTGCTTATTTTTTTTTCCTATGGAGGAGAAGCAAGTTGGGATGTGTTTATGTGTGTGTGTGTGTGTGCGCGCACGTGCGCATGCGCACATAGGGCTTTTAAAAAAAGGAAAAGAAAGGAAAGAGAAGAAAGTCATTGCTGTATCTTTTTTAAAATGATAACAAGAAATGACACATGTAAAATCCAGTGGAATTGCTCATTGGCTACGGGGGGGGGGGGGAAGAACATGAATCATGGAATCATGGAACAAATATTCTAAATTAATTAATTAAATAAAATTTTCAATTAAAATTTTTGTTTTCAGATATAAAAAATTATCAAAAGAGAACAGAATAAAGGCCAGAAAGAAACACAAACGGGACAGCTTTGAAAGTTTTATGTTGAATTTATTATATGATCCCTTAAAAGAAAAGCAAGCTCTCTAGAATATAGATTTCTAGTTTCAGGTACAATGGGCTTTTTCTGTTCTCCTAAGTAAGTATATATGTGGAAATACCCATTTTACTTGGTGTTTGTTAAGTTCAGAATAAAAATTTCTGGGGAAATAAAGATGAGGGGGGCTTTAGGTAGAAAAGCATAGCATCTGGACATGGGATGAGGGCAGAAAAGGCTCATTGCAGCCAACAGCAAGAGTGAGGATGCCTTTCAATCTAAGCAAAATTGAGTAGGTGCAAGATGAATGCCAAGCAGGCCAGGAGAATGACTACCAACCACGGGCATACCCTACCTTCTTCTCTCCTTTCCTCTCTACCTCTCACTCCTTCATAATAGTCCTTCCCCATTTTTCCTTCTTCTCATCCTTCTTTCCTGCCTCCCATCTCTTTTCCATTTCCCCCTTCTTGATTCCCTGTCCTCTCTACCTTCCTTTCCTCTCTGGGAGGAGCTGTCCAAAGTTCTGGCCCTGGTCCCTGCCCTCTGGGGTAAGTTTAGGGTTTCTGTGCAGGGACAAAGATATTGGAGAGCTACATGTAACATCTAAAGTTTTGGCTAAGTTCTTGTGGGCAGCCCCAGCCAAGCTGGTAAACGGTGCGTGTATGTTGCAGGAGAGATTGAATATTTCCCCTTTTCTCTCAGTCCCAATAATGGGTCTAGCTTAACCCAGCAGAGAAGTAAAATGAACCACTTTAGGCCATGACTAATGTATGCCATTGTACCGCCAAGGCTGCACTCAGAAGGAATTTAGCACATGCCTCCTTCTTCTGGCACAGGCGAAAGGAAGCCAAGAGAGGCCTCGAATCTCAGCCTGTTTCTGCTCTTCACTCTCTGGGTGACCTTGGGCCCATTCTAGCCTTCCATTCCCCACTCCGATCATCTCTAGATCCAATCAGGGTCAAAACAGTTAACACATAAAGAATGCTTTAAGGATTCCCAAGACATTTCCTCCCAGCAGCTCCAGGAGCTGAGTTGTACAGATGTGGTTCTCTGTCTGTCTGTCTGGGAACAGAATAAGCCCAGTTTGCTCTTGCTATTCTTTGGTCTCTATCCCAATCCAGTGGCACTGACCATGACTTCCCCCAGCCAGAACAAGTGCAAGGCCGGCCCCATCTGGTGGAAGGAAGCAATGAAGGGTGCTGAGCACACACTGGCGCTTGAGTCTGGCATTTATGTGGACGTGGCTGTTCTTTGTCCTGGATGATGGCTGCATGCCTTCCTTGTGAGGAAGCAGAGGAAAAAGGAGGAAGAGGGATTCCGAAGTGGTTCCATTGTGACCCCTAAATGAGGGTTCTTGCTCTTTTGTAAATGTGTGCTCTAGTTGAACATCGGTGGAAGAAAGTGTACAACTCCTACTAGAGGAGGGATCAGCATGCAGCCCCTTCCCATCTGACCTCCATGTTCTGAGCAAAGAGACTGATGGGGAATGGCCAACATTCTTCAGCTTAAATGGCAGAGGGACAGTTACTGATCTTCCTCACTGAAGGGCTTTTTTATAGTGGACATTCTCAGTACAGATAAAACCACACCTCCCCACCCCCACCAAAATATTTTCTTAGGTGTGAAAGGGCACTAAAAAAGGGAGAGAACCAAGAAAAGCCTTGTGTACCAGATGGCACCTGAGCGGGGCCCTAACAGATGTAGAAGTGAGCAGGGAGGGCATTCCAGCCACAATAGCTTGTGCAAAGACATGGAGGAGGGAGATGCTATGTCATATACAGCAAGTAAGCCAGTTTGCCTGGAATGTCCAGTAAGTGAAAGAGAGAACTGTGTAATTGGTCAGTGTGAGACCTACTGTCACAGGAATCTGCATGGTAGCATCCAGGTCTAGGGCCAATGGGCTAATGCAGCCCTCTCTCTGGAAAAAAAAAAGGTCAAGGCAATAGTTCCTTCTGACAGTTTCCTTGACTCTTTGATACTTCGACGCTGTGGTCTCCTTCTTTGATGCTCACTGAAGACAAAGTCCCTTCTCTTTAAGCATCCTTTGGCAAAGACTTTCTTTGAATGCAACGAGAGACTCCCAGGCTTCTCCTCACCGCTGCTGTTACCACCTGAAGACTGGCCACTGAGCCTAGTCGAATGACATCCTTGTGGACAACATAGAGGGGGTGAGCTAGACAACAGGACACTTAGGTGCGTTGGGAACCAGCTGAATGAGCAGACCCCAAGAGTTAATAAACTGATACCGACTTGGAGGAAGATCTCTCCTGGAACACCAAAGGAAGCCATTTACTGTTCCCGGCCCTGATCAATGCCTTGGCTCCAAGCAGGGTTGGCATACTCATCCCACTTTCAAATGATACATAACTGGAAGCACTAGCCTATGCCGGATGACAGAGACAGAGACAGGCTCCCCAAAGGTCTTACCAGACTAAAGCATTAGATTGGCCAAGAGAGGATGAAATGTAACAGAGATCAAAAACCTGCATTAAAGATCTAGAGGTAGAAGTGGGCTCCATGCCCAATATGACTCAAGAGGATGACATGGCAGCCAGAAAAGCGAATGTGATTCTATCTTGCACAAAGAGACGCAATGTCTCCAGAACAGAAGAGATGCAATCACGCTACTCTGGTCATCTGGAAAAGGGAACAAGTGCTTATTGAGTGCCTATGATGTGCCAGGCACTGTGTTAAGCACTTAATAAATATAAGGTCATTTGATCTTCACTATAACCATATCATCCTTATTTTATACCTGAAGAAACTGAGCCAGATGGGCCAAAACGTGTCTTGCCAGGGTCATGCAGCAAGGAAATTTCTAAGACTGGATTTGAACTCAGGACTTCCTTACTCCAAGTCTAGTGCTCTATTGCTGCCCCACCTGGATGCCATGTTCAATTCTGGATGTCACATTTTAGGAAGGACTTTGACAATGGCAGCACATCCAGGGAATGGCAACCAGCATCGTAAAAGGACTGCGAATCAGACTATTTGAAGATTAGTTGAAGGAGAAGAGAAGACTTAAAAAGGTGGGATAATAACCATCTTCAAACACTTGACAGAGTATCGCAGAGGGGAGGGATTGGACTTGTTCTGTTTCAGTCTCACAGGGGAGGAGTATGTGGAAGCTGCAAAAAGGCAAATTGAGGCTTGACAGCGGGAAGAACTTCCTACCAATTACAGCTATCCCCAAATGAAATGGACTAAGCAGATGCCCCTCATCTGCCTTCTTCAAGTGGCAACTAAATGGCCACTCAGCAGAGCTGAGCAGAGAGGATTCTCATTCAGGTCTAAAATGGACCAGCCAGCCTTTGAAGTCTAGTCTAGCTCAGAGCCTCTGTGATCCTGACCAGTGCTGTGTCTTCGAACTTTTTTGCTAGAGTAGTGTAGCACCTGGTTTTAAAAGATCAGCTGGAATTGTAGCTATGCAGGGATTAGGTATACTTTCTTGGGTTGAATCATGGATAATTGATGCATTTTGCAGTTAGCTTGAATCAGGCTTCCCTGTCCATTATGCTCTTAGGGGCTTTGTTGTTGCTATATATCCATGCTGTGAGTTTTCGTAGCTCTGTGTTGTCTCTACCATGCAGGGCGGTGTAGCGAGCGGAGAACCGAATCGCACTATGTTGGACATCAGTAGGGCGAGTCCTCTGGGACAGGGAATTGTTGGGCTTTCAAAAGAGGGGTAAACTGGACCGGGATGGAAACGGAGCTGTTCAAAGCTTCAGGGACAATCCAGAATAGACAGCCAAAGTAGAGTATCTCCCAGCCAAAATGGCTACCAGGAAGAGAAGGCCAAGGAAGCACTAGAGCACCGGAAAATCTAGATCATAAAGAGCCTGCTTACAATATGTCAGAAATCAGAAATGAAAAAGATCCAGGTTTATTATAACTAGAGGACAAAAGTCAAAAGGCAAAGACCCCAGTTACTTTCCAAATGAAACCTCCCAGAAATGTGATGTTGAAACAAAGAAACAAAGACTTCTGGTGATAAGGAGTCACAGTAGCCATATGGTAAGACTTAGAAACCACCACTCTAAAGGAAAAGAAAGGGGCAGCTAAGCAGCTCAGTGGAAAGAGATCCAGGTCTAAAGAGAGAAGATTCCTGGGTTCAAGTGTGACCTTAGACACTTCCTAGCTGTGTGACCCTGGGCAAGTCACTTAACCCCAATTGCCTGGCCCTTCCGGCCCTTACCACTCTTCTGCCTTGGAACTGATTCTTAGTATCTATTCAGAGACAGAAGGTAAGGGTTTAAAGAAAGAAAGAAGAGAGAGCTTTGAAACAATATTTCATAAGTCTTAAAGTTAACAAGCAAGAATAATATGCCTGCAGAAATGGAACCTAACCTAACAGGGGAAATAAAGATCTTCAGTGAAATAATAGTCCTGATACAGACACCAGAGCTAAGTAGATGCTTGGAAAAACAAACACAGAAATCAATAGAGACATGGAAAGGAGTAAGTGATGATTAACCGTTTGTATTCTAATGGGGGAAGGGGGGAAAGTGTCCCCTTACAATTCTAATGCCTCTAAGGACAAAAAAGAGAACAACAGAGCATCTGGATGTGGTTTTGTTATATCTTGATCTTCAGACAAAAAAGGAGGACAACAGGGTGGGAGATGTCAAACTCTGGCTCTGGAGCGTAAGAGAAATTCTCCTATGGGGCTAGCATGATGCAAATGTAATTGGAGAATGCTTAACAAAAGAAATAAAAATATAATATAACAGATAATGCTCATTTGTGGTTTCCTGAGTCAATATATTGGCTAGGTTCTGTTTCTATTTGAATTTTACACCACTGCACTAAGGAATAAAAAGGGAGGGAGTAGAATGTACTGTCTCACAAAATTGGAATGCATGAGATTATGCCAACATGGAGGAAGGGCCAGGGAAAGGGACCTACCCATGAGCCTCGCTTTCATCTGAACTGGAAAAGTGGGTTGAAAATACAGGCATAAGCATTTGGTATAGAAATAACATTAAACTCATCGGAGCATCATGAGAGAACAGGGAGAGTGGAGGAGAGGACCAAGAGAGAAAGCTGACCTGAAGTTTCACCTTATCCTCTGCAAATCAGCAAAAAGGACAAAACATGGCCATAATAAATGTTGGAGGGATTGTGGAATGATGCGCACACTATTGCACTATTGGTGGAGCTGTGAAATAGTATGACCATTTTGGAAAGCAATTTGGAATTGTGCAAATAAAGTGATTAAAATGTTCCTTGAACCAGAGACTCTATTATTGGGTTTATATCCCAGGGAAGCCATCAGTGAGAAGAAAGTCCTCATACACTCCAAAATAGCTAGAGCAACACTTTCTGTGATTCCTAAGAATCAGAAACATGACTGTGCAGTAAGAAATGAAGTCTAAAAACCTCTGACAAAGGTCTAATTACTCAAATCTATAAGGAGCTAAATCAATTGTACAAAAAATCAAGCCATTCTCCAATTGATAAATGGGCAAGGGACATGGATAGGCAGTTCTCAGATAAAGAAATCAAAACTATTAATAAGCACATGAAAAAGTGTTCTAAATCTCTTATAATCAGAGAGATGCAAATCAAAACAACTCTGAGATATCACCTCACACCTAGCAGATTGGCTAACATGACAGCAAAGGAAAGCAATGAATGCTGGAGGGGATGTGGCAAAGTTGGGACATTAATGCATTGCTGGTGGAGTTGTGAATGGATCCAGCCATTCTGGAGGGCAATTTGGAACTATGCCCAAAGGGCGACAAAAGACTGTCTGCCCTTTGATCCGGCCATAGCACTGCTGGGTTTGTACCCCAAAGAGATAATAAAGAAAAAGTCTTGTATAAGATTATTCATAGCTGCACTTTCTGTGGTAGCAAAAAATTGGAAAATGAGGGGATGCCCTTCAATTGGGGAATGACTGAATAAATTGTGGTGTCTGTTGGAGATGGAATACTATTGTGCTCAAAGGAATAATAAACTGGAGGGATTCCATGGGAATTGGAATGACCTCCAGGAATGGATGCAGAGTGAAAGGAGCAGAACTAGAAGAACCTTATACACAGAGATGGATACACTGTGGCACAATCGAATGTAATGGACTTCTCTACTAGCAGCAATGCAGTGATCCAGGACAATTCTGAGAGGCCTATGAGAAGGATGCTCTCCACATTCAGAGGAAGAACTGTGGGAATAGAAACATAGAAGAAAAACAACTGCTTGATCACGTGGGTCGATGGGGATATGGTTGGGGATGGAGACCCTAAACAATCACCCCAGTGCAATTATCAATAATAAGGAAATAGGTCTTGATCAATGACACATGTAAAACCCAGTGGACGTGCTTGTCAGGTGGGGGGGAGGGGAGGGAAAGAACATGAATTATGTAATCACGGAAAAATATTCTAAATTAATTAATTAAATAAAATTTTACAACCAAAATAAGAAAAGAAAGTACCCCCAAAGGGCAAGAGCCCCATTTTGCTGCTGATAGCTGAAGACTTATGGTTCGCCCTGTTCCCAGGGAGCTGGGGGGTGGGGGAGGCACATTAGGGGGCCTTGCCTAGACTTGCCAACTCCCATATCTAGGGAGTGTGACTTTCAGGGTTGCCAGAGCTTACGCTGCCCCCAGTCATTCTTTAGTCATCATTTTACTGAATGATGACCCAAAGCACCTGCAATGGACTGCAAAATCCAGTGAGCCAGGAAAAGAAGGAAAGACAAAACAGAGCTGTCTGTCTGTGTGTCTCTATCTTTCTCTCAGAACTCCCCTCACTCTCCCTCTTCCCATTTATGGAAAGCCATAAGAATTCCGGGCTCAGCCAAGGAGATAATTGGAGCTCACCACAATCCTGGCCAACTCCATCCAGAGCCGTTGACCTCATTTCATCTTTTCGTACAAGTCACTGGCAAAGGCCTTCCGATCTGAGCCCTCCAACCCTGAGGCCATAGATCCCCATCTCTAAATTGGGAAGTGATGGCTAGCTTTGGAATGAGCTGAATACTTCTCTAATCAGCCCTCGCACATGAAAGATGGAGGCGGAGGAGGAAATCTCCTGAGGGCTTTCCTGTCCTCATGCTCTGGGGAGCATGCCTCCTGCAGGCCCTGGGATGTCATGGGTGGATGGGAGGAAGAGATGGCCTTGAGGAGAGAAAGAGAGTCTGTGTGTGTGTGTGTGTGTGTGTGTGTGTGCGTGTGTGTGTGTGTGTGCGTGCGTGTGTGTGCACATGTATCCCTGCTCCTGTGTACTGCAGACAGATGAAAGAGGGCATGGGAGAGGCTGCCGGAATGCTTTGTCCACTCAACGCTGCAAAAGGGTTAGTAAGGTCTGGGACTGTGATTCTGGAAGGTTTCCTCGAGAATGGTGGACATTTGGGGAACTATGTCAAAAGCAGGCCAAGGGTTCCACCTTGGCTAGGGTCTTTCTTGTCGTTCCCTTCATAGCAGCTGATCCCACCCTTTGCTCTCTAGGATGCTGGATCCTCCCTTCCACTCACTCAGTGATGTTTTGGCTTTTGTAGTTTTTCATGAGGAGATGACGGTAGAGCTGCGGAGAAAGCTGAAAATGTCCCCGAGTGGGTGGACGTGGCAGCCCCTGTCCCCTTGCTGCTCCTCCGGCTCCTGGGCCACACCACACTGGCCAACTGTGAGGACTACAAGGTTAAGTAGCTAAACTTGAAACAAATGGCATTTTGGAGAAGCCATGAAGTCAGCTACCTGGAGGAAGCCCAGGGGACCTCTGGCAAGACGATGGGACGGGGTGATTAATGACAAACTCAGAGAAGCAGAGCAATGAGACAATTAGCCGGGTGCAGGATGCTCCATCCCAGCTACCAGCTGGGGCCCATATCTGGATGTGGGGGATCAATAAGTCAGTCAAGGTGCACAGTTTCTTTCTCTCTCTCTCTTGCCATCAGAGCCACATTACTGAAGCTGTTTCCAGGTCCAGTGTGTTTTTATTTTCCCCCAGGATCAGTCTCTTCTTGATGGCTTTAAGTACCTTTAACCATCCCTTTGCCTAGCCTGGGTGTTGAGACGGGACCCAGGAAAGCCTTAACTAGGACAGAGTGATGACCTTGTTAAAAGTCAACCAGGGTGTTGATGGTGATCTGGAGTCAGAGGACTGAGGTTCAAAATCCTCCTCTAAGGCTTACTATCTGTGTGACCTTAGCCAAGTCACTCATCCTCTCTGGGCCCAAGTTACTGTCTCTATAAAATGAGAGTTGGATGAGATGACTTCTGAGGTCCCTTCTAGGAGCCAATGGCAGAGTGGGAGTGGGTGGGTGGAAAATAGTTCCTTCTTATAGTTTCACAATCCCCCAACACCCTACAGGCTATACAGCCTGACCCTACTGCCTGAGCTAGCCTCAGCCCTAGGGTCCTGTTACTGTGGCTCCCCTCTTCCAGGGTCCCCAGACTCTGAACAGCCTGGCCTACATCATCAAGGAGGCATTATACACTTATACAAAACACCCAGAGGTGGGGCTAGGATAGCTCTCTCGAGTGGGTTCCTCCACCTTCCATAGCCAACTGCCTGTTGGCACCTGGCTTCACTTCTAGGTTAGGGCTATCCAGGCCTGGCTGAAGCTGCCTCATTTTCCCCAGAGCCCTTGACTGTGGTTAGGACACTCTAACCAGGTGGATGGGCTTATCTGTGTTGGGAGATCTCTGAGCGGGGAGTGTGGCTAAGGATGGGCAAGTGGCAAGACTTCCCTCCAACTCTTTCAAAGTCAGTCTTGGGGGGGCCGAGCAGTTTCTTCTCACTGTCAGATAAGGAGCTGCTAACATGGCGGGCACACCCCACGTTCAAGCACAACCAATCCCAGAGTCAAATAGAGAGAGATGCCCTGAAGATGAGCTGTTAGAGTCCCTCCCTGCTTACACACACACACACACACACACACACACACACACACACACACACACACACACGAGGGACTGTGCCATGTCCTTTTGCACCAAGGCTTTCTTTCTGGGAGGAAAGCCGTCAAAATAGCAGCCATATCTTGGACAGCACTGAGATAGCACTGATGAGCTATTTATTACATATAATTTTTCCCTGACACTTTCATGTCGATCCATTAAACTACTCCTCATAATAGCCCTGGGGGTGAGGCTTGGCAGACATAAATATCTCCATTTTCAGAGGAAGAAATTGAGGCGCATAGAGACATGTAAGTGGCAGAGACCTGTCTCAAGAGGAAGCATAAAATAGTTAAAGTGCTGGATTGGGAGTCAGGAGACACATGGGTTTAAATCCCTCCCCTGACACTTAACTTGCCATGTAACTCTGGACAAGTCACTCCTCTGACTCAGTTTCCTCTTCTGTAAAATGGCTGTTTGGAGAAACAAGTGATAGGGTTACTATTGGGCATTCCACAAAGCTTAAAGCCCTGTATAAATACTGGCTGTCTCTACTACTGTAGCCCAGTGTCCTTTCAAACAGATAAGGAGAGAACAGGACTTCCCAAAAAGGAAAATGACATGCATAAAAACTCGGGAGCAAGACTACACGGGGCCCACTCAGGGAACCAGGGGTAGGCCAAATTGGGCAGAGCACAGGGCATGCAAGATGGAGAAGCAATGGAAGGTGAAGCTGGAAAGTCAGGATGTGGCCAGATTATGGAAGGCCTTGAATGGCAGGCTAAAGTCTGCCCTTTATCCCTTAGGCAGTGGGGAGCCATGGAAAGTTTCTGAGTAGAAAAGTAATGGCAAGATGAAAGCAGTGGTAGGAAGATGAACCTGGCAGCATCCATAGGCTGAATGGGAGAGGACAAACACTGGAGGCGGGAAGCCCAGCTAGTTGAGGTCAGAAGCAATGAAGGTCTGGATCATGGTGATGTCAGTAGAGATGGAATGGAAGAACCATTGTGGAGTAAGAGTCATAACAGAAGAGCTATGAAAGAAGACTCATACTACGACAGTGACTTGGATAATTGAGGTCCAAATTCGGCCTTTCACCTGGCTGAAACAAGCAGCTATTTAAGGTCAATGGGGCAGATCTGGATGACTTCCTTTTTCCTTGTGAAGTGCCCTTACTCTTCTGGAAGGCCACATGTACACAGAAATCGATTTGGCCAAATTCTGTCACTTGCTAGGACTGTAGCAACAGCCTTTTTGCCTCAAGTCTCTCCCTGTGCTCCAATCCGCCCTCCCAACAGCTGCCAAAGTGATTTTCTTAAAGTACTCCCCTGCTCAGGAACCTCCCAGGCCTCCCTCTGACTTTGATGGATGAGCAATCAGATACAAATTTGTTTGTTGGGCCCTTTACAACCTAGCCCCAATCTAGCATTACTCTCCGTACTGTTCCCACCTCCAGGCCTTTGTACATTCTGTCTTCCAATGTCCCTGCTCCTGCCTCTTGGAACCCCAGCTCCTGTCAAAGGTTCCATCTCCTGTAAAAGGCCTTTCCTGACACTGCCAGGTGTTAGGGATTGCCTCCTTCCAGTTATGCTCTAGAATGTCTTTTATTTACTTGTCTATGTCCATCCCCTCCTTGAGAGCAGGGGCTTTTCCTTGGTTTTTCTCGCTGTATTCCCAGCCCCTAGCCCAAGGCCTGGACCTTTCTTGGTAGACACTTAGTAAAGGCTTGCCTGAATCATACTGGGCTGAATTGACCAAAAGGGTTTACTTTTACTTTAGTTAATCTTCAGGAGGGGAGTGCGTTGGTGGACGAGGAGGAAGAAGGAAGGCTGTGAAGTCTACTTAATGCCAAGGAAGCAGCGGGTTGGCTTTTTCAATCTGTTAAGCAGAGGCAATCAAATCCACAGCTGGAAGGAATCCTGGGTTCACAGGGCTAAGTGGGCCCCAAGAAACTGGTCAGGGGAGGCAGATGAGGCGGGGGAGTCTGCAGAACATCTCGTCTCTGCTCTGGCACTAACTCACTGTTTGAAACAAGGACACATGGGGACGGAGATGTGCGTCCAATGTGCTTCCCCTTGGGAGACAAAACACTTAAAGGACATTAGGGAAGAAGTTGACAGGAGTGCTTTAAGCAAGGCTAATTGAGGACAATGGGAAATTGAATGAAGAGAAAGAACAAGCTGTCTTATGGAACACCTGATGTGAGCGAACGGCAGTGGCTGAAGGCCAGACAGATAACGTCACTGGAAGCTGCTGGGCCCATGAGGGCAGAGGTGTCGAACAAGGAACAGGAACCAAGGGCATCCTGTGGCAGGCAGAGAAGACTCTGACATGGGGCAAACCCTGCTAAGAGCCAGACATCTGGCCACTGTGAAGCAGAGCAGAGCAGTTGGTCAGACAAACATACATCATTGAGTTGGAGTCATGTGACATCAGAACAGGCCAATGTGGTTAACACCCTCCCCCCCACATACACACATACACACTCAGTGGGAAAGAGGCAAGAAGAAGTACAATATCATAGAAAGAGTCCTGGTTTCTCTTCTCAGTTCTAGCCCCAATTCATTATATTGTGTGACCTTGGCCAAGTCTCTTCCCATCTTTGAACTTCTTTTTTTACCTTTGTAAAAAGTCAGATTAGATCTCTTTTAGATTGACAGTCAAGGCTATGCTCTAAGTATCACAACTGGAAGGGTCCTTGGGCAGGGAATGGCCAGTATGGGCAACCACAAGTAGGCCACTCGTTATTGGGAGATCCTAGGAGGGAAGGTATAAGAAGATTCTTAAGGTAGGAAGGGACCGGGTTGTAAAGAACTTTATATACCAAATGGGTGGGGATGTATTTGATCCTGGAGCCACTGGAGTTAATTGAGTAGTGGGAGTGACATGGTGGAACCTGGGCTTTAGGAACACCACTTTGGCAGTTGAGTGGTTGGACCATGGCAGGTGGGTCTACCACCTACTGTTGTGCTGGGGTCAGGGCAGGGGACTCAGTCAAGGCTTCCCTGAAGACAACACTTTGAGGTTTGTTCTGACATAGATGGCTTGAAGACAAAATCATTTGCAAAAAAAGCCATTGGCCCTCTCCTCCTCCTTCCAAAGCACTGTGTGAATCCTTGGTCAGTCATGATTGCTCTATGGAGCTTGGCAAGGTAGACTTTTCCAGTGATGATGAGTGACAAGAGAAACCGACATCAGCCTCCCTTATTAGGGATGGGGAATGGGCAGAGAGAGGAGAAGGAGGAAGAAATAATGAAGGACCTAGGGAGGGAGGGAAGACACAGCATCCAAATGACTTCATAGGAGTCAGCGGCCAGGCCTTGAAATTCCCAGCAACACCGTCTGTTTGCCTATTGTGTGACTTTCTTGTTCAGAGAGAGTGAACAAGGACTTCTCAAGTATCTCATAATTTACTGGAGAGAATGTCAGTTCCTTGTGAGTAGGGACCATGTATCAGTATCCCCAGTGACTAGTCTAGTGCCAGTCACACAGTAGGTACCTAATAAGTGCTATTGATATCATAATGATGGTTGCTATTTCTATAGCATTTTCAGCTTGGCAGATGCTCTCATTCTGAGCCTCACTGTAACCTTGGGAAGTAGGGGTTATCTTCAAAGGAGCCAATGTGATTTGCTCAGGGTGGTCCAGGAGTGTCAGGGGCAGGATCTGAATCCAACTGTCCCTGGGATCCACATCCCATGTTTTTGTCACACCCAGAACACTCCCTCTGTGACTTACAATGCATTCTGGGATTTAGTCTAGACATGTGACAAGAGACAAAGAGAGGAGTTCTAGAATTCCAATTCTCTCTAGCCTCCCTAGCCACTCTGACCTGCCTCATCCACCACCCTAGCAGCAAGCTAGGTGCTGGCACTGGGGATCCAAAGACCAAACTGAAACGTTGCCTACCCTAAGAGAACTTCCACTCTTCTTGGAAAATGAAACATAAAATAGAGACAAAATAAACACAAAATAGCCAGGGAGGCAAGAAGACCATTAACAATCTGGGGAATAAGAAAAGAAGTCCCTGGAATGGTCTGCTGACAGTGGCCTTCCCCAATCCCAAACCTGCAAAGAGTGTCACCTTCATACTTTCCCCAAGGTAGGCTTTGGTATTCTCTTGGTGGGTACTCAAGTAGCACTTCACTGTTAGTGATTCCTCCTGACTTTACATCTCGCTTTGAAATCTGAAGTGTGCCAGGTCAGGGGCACTCTTTAAAGTTTATTTAGAGATTTGTCTTCAAAGATCATCTGGACCCCAACCTCCAACCCCAGTTCAACTTCCTGAGAAGTCTGTCTTCTGCTTCTCTGACTGTGCACAAATGATCCCCCATATTGACAACATGCTCCATCCTTAACTCTTCTCCCCGAAGTTTCCACTTCCCTTCAGCTGAGGTTCCAAGGCCTGCAAGGGGCCTTTTCAGCTCACCTTGGTGCTTAGCACCTCTCCCTTTGGAAAAGACTATTCTACTGGGCACACATCTTGTATTTACTTACCTGTGTCCATGCTGTAGTCTCTTCCCCCAACACAATGGAAATTCCTCAAAGGCAGAGGCTGTTTGGTTTTTGCCTTTGTCTTCTTAGTGCCTAGCCCAGGGCCTGACACAGAGTAGGTGCTTAATAAATGCCTGCTGAATTGAATTTCCCTTCCCTAGTCCTCAGTTTTCCCCTAAGTTAAGAATAGCCTGGATGTCCTTGAAGCTCTCTATTCCAGTCGATTCGATTTGGTCAACATGAATTTATTTATTTTATTTTCGTTGGTTTGGTTTTTGACCAACGTTTATCAAGACTCTAGTAGATGCTAGGCCTTAGTCCCAACTGGGAGCCCGAAAAAAGTTCTCTGATTGGGAGGAAAGTAACCACAGGCATCACTGATAATGATGTTTACCTTGCCACTGCCATGGCCTTCCAGATACACTGGTGGCTCACTTATTGATATGCAAAGTACCTATCGATGTGTACACAGGGAAGAATGGAGATGATAATTTAAACATTGTTATAAACACCTAGAGGGAGATGGGCTTCCCTTGCACAAACCTCAGGCTCCCAGTTGTCAATAGAGGAATTCCAGGCATGGAAGCTGGCTTTCCTCACACATTCCATCTGCTATATCCTGCCATTCCTGTCTGCCTCCTGTTGAGATTCCATTTCCCAGATGGGAGCAGTGGTTTCCTGCGCCTATTCCCCTCTTTTCTCCAATTCACTGGCATTGACCATACTCAGCCAGACTGGTCCTCAGATAGCACACATAGTACTGGGCACCTCTCCAGATGAGGAGAAGCAGCTGCCAGAGCTCTTACCCCATAAGCAGAGTCTTAGGCCTCATCTTGCTATTACTCAAATAGACAGCAAGTATCCATTGAGCCCAATCCCAGTCTGCACCTGGGGGATCGTGTCTGGTTCTAGGAGGCATGCATGGCTCAAGAAGAACATTGATAAAGTGGACAGCGTCTAGACACCAGGATGAGAGTGGCTTTCGAATCATGCCACATGGGAACATTTGAAAGGAACTGGGAGTGTTTACAGAGGATCAAAGAAGACTTCAAGGAGGACATAACAAGTATCTTAGAGTATTTTAAGGGCTGTCATATAGAGAAGAGAGATTAGACAGTTTTTTTGTGACCCCGGAGGGAAGAGTAATGAACAAAATGGGAGAAAATTGCAGAGAGCAAGATCTAGTCTTGATGTCAAGAAAAATGTCCTAACAATCTGAATTATCTCAGAGTGGTATGTGCTGCCTTATAGGAGGTCATGAATTCCCCCTTCTGGAGGACTAGCAAAAGCTAGAAACCCACTGGTTGGAGATGCTGTCAACAGGTTTCTTATTCAGATCTGTTTCGGAGTAAAGGGCCACCAAGGCTCCTTCCAATTTACATTCTGTGATAGATCAGGATATATAAGTTGAAGCCAAAGCCCCTGCCTTCAGAGAGCTTACAGTCTCATCCAGGAAACAAAATTCATACATAAAATTACCAGTCATTGGGCAAGAGTTCATTGAGTACAACAGGGAGCCCTTGAAAGTTTTGGACCAAAGGAAACATAGGATGAAAGAGGCATCTTGGAAAGAGGTCTGTGATAGGGTCATTTGAAGGGGGGACTAGAGAGGCATGGTGACCAGTTAGAAAGCTCCTGTGGCATCTCAGGCATGAGAAGATGAGGACTTGGACTAGGGTGGGAAGAAGAATGGTGAAGATGGGGGCAGAGCCAAGAAACATTTATTATTTTTTCACATTTTAATTCATTTTTTTAGTGATGGCAAATGTTTCATACTGAAATCAGCTAGCAGTTGAAGTGTCTGTTAATCTACAACAAACATTGATTGAGCATCTTCCCAGGGTAGGTCATTATAGCAGAACCATAGCAGAGTTATAAACAGTATCTTTCTTAAGATAGTCGGTGCTATATACTTTTTTATTTGTAAAATGTTTATTTAACTAATTGATTTAGAATATTTTTCCATGGTTCCATGATTCATGTTCTTTCTCTCCCACCCCGTCCCATAGCCAATGCACAATTCCACTGGGTTTTACATGCGTCATTGATCAAGACCTATTTCCATATTATTAATATTTGCACTAGGGTGATCATTTAGTGTACATCCCCAATCATATCCCCATCGACCCATGTGATCAAGGAGGTGTTTTTCTTCTGTGTTTCTGCTCCCACAGTTCTTTCTCTGGATATGGATGGTGTTCTTTCTCACAAGTCCCTCAGAAATGTCTTAGATCATTGCATTGCTGCTAGTAGGAAAGTCCATTATATTTGATTGTGTTACAGTATATCCATCTCTATGTATAAGACAGAACCAAGAAACATTTAGAAGGAAGGAAGAGCGAACAGGACTTGGTGACAGGCTGACCATCCCCTCTTTCACTTTTCATAGACAGACAGACAGATAGATAGATAGATAGATAGATAGATAGATAGATAGATAGATAGATAGATGATAGAGCAATTATAAACACTAGGCACCATGTTAAGCACTGGAGAAAAATATATACATGTATATCTATATAAACAAGAATGATAGTCTTTGCCCTCAAAAAGCTTACATTCTAATGTGGGAGGATGACACATAAAGTGGTACTAGAAAGGAGGAGACATGGGCTCCTATTGGACTGTGGTGAGAAGCAATCCAGGAAGTGGCATGGAGGCTGGGACCCCAGCAAGCTAAGGCAAAAGCCCTCCTGTCAAATCCAGGGAAGGATTTCAAGGTTCTAATGGAAGGGAGATGAAAATGAGGATGATGGCTAGAGAGCAAACCTCATGGTGAGGAGGTGTACAGAAAGGGATATGGAGGCCCAAGCCCTGGCAAGAGAAGGCTGCAGGTGATTGGGCCAGAAGGTCATGGATGACTTTTGATTCAGCAGCTTCATTTGAGCAGTGAGAGCAAAGAGCAGGTTTCAGGGTACTGAAATGGAATGATATGAAGTAGAGACAGCAGGCACAGACAGCATGTTCTTTGCACCTAATGGTGCAACAAAGAGAAAGAGGTGGAAAACTAGAGAGGATAACAGGCTCCAGTGAAGGCTTATTAGGCTAAGAGAGGCCTGACTATGAAGGCAGGAGGAAAAGAATCCTCGGGGAGGTGGAGAGATATTCAAGGGGGAGGGAGGGATTCTTTGGGTAAGGTAACACTGGAGAAGATGAGAAGGGAGAGCATCCAGAGGGCAGGTGAGCTGGGGCAGACTTTGTGGTCTCCTCTGAGATTAGAGAGAAGCATGAAAGAATGGGTAAAGAGAGTAATGCATTCAATTCAATTCGATAAACATTATAAAAATTATTACCTCCCTGCTATGTGCCAGGAGACTGTGCCTATTTCTGGGGAGCTGAAGCCAAAAACAGAGCAGCCCCTGACCTCAAGGACTTTGGATTCTTTTAAGGAGATGTACTTGTACACAGAGATATTAGTATGAAGTAATCCAAGGAAGCTTCACAAATCTAGAGTTAGAAGGTCTTCTATAGCCATCTAATCTAGCCCTCTTGTCTTACATATGAGAACACTGAGGCCTTGTGGAAATGAAGTGACTCATCCAAAGTCATAAAGTTAGTATCAGAGACAGGATCTGAACCCAGATCCTTTGACTCCAGAACTGGTGCTTTTTTTCCATTATATTACAAGGAAAGTGAATGCTGAAAATTGGTGGGAGTGGAGAGGATAAGGGAACCCTTCAGGAAGATGAGGCATATGAGCTAAGTCTAGAAGGCAGATAATTCTTTTTTAAAACCCTTACCTGCTGTCTTATAATTGATACTAAGTATCCATTCCAAGGCAAAAGAATGGTAAAAGCTAGATAATGAGGGTTAAGTGACTTGCCCAGGATCATACAGCTAGGAAGTGTCTGAGGCCAGATTTCAGCTGAGGACCTCCTGTCTTTAGGCCTGGCTCTCTAACCACTGAGCAACCTAGCTGCTCTGAGGTAAGGATTCCAAGTGGCAGAATTGAGGAAAGAGTGCATCCTGGATGTATATCACTAATCAGATAAGTCCTGGTGTTACTGGTTCTCGCTCCACAGAAGATGAGGAATGTATCACATGAATTCAGAATCTTCCCCCACAGGGGCAACTGCTTGGAAGATGAATACACAAGGGGGAGCAGAGATACAGCTTCTCTTACAAAAAGACAGACAAACAACCTGCCCATTCTCCCCTTTGACTGCATTTTGTGGCGTACTTTGGGTTTTCACCTGAAATAAAGCATATTACCTCGGGCACCATTGACATCAGCACCATGGACAGAACCACGATGAGCTTTCCCAATTAAATATAGCCTGCTCAGGATTGCTGCTCCAGGCATAACACTTTACATTATCTCTCTCTACCTTGTGAAAGTGATTCCCAAATGGTAAGGGGTACAGAAGAGCAGGAGCAGTAAACACAACATCTTGATGGCAACTGATAGTTGTTATTCATTCATTCATTCATTCACTCATTCATTGGATGAACACTGATTAAGCACTGACTAGGGGAAGATACAGAATTTAGATACAAGGTTCCTGCCTTCAAGGAAATTTTATATTTCTTTATGAATAATAATGATTTAATATTTGTGTCATTATTACCAACAACAACAATAATAATAGCTTCATGCTATACCACCATTCCAGGTATGTGACAATTATACGAGGGTGGGAACTACACACAGATATGCAATTATGGTCCAGTTTCATCCATCTTAGGCTATAGCTCTCACTGTCTACCAGGGAATGAAGACACAGGTGGCATACTTATCCAGTTTCTGGATGATTCAAAAGTAGGAGGGATAGCCAAATTGTGGCATGAGAGAGTTGGGATCTTAAAGACCTTAATGGGAAAAAATATTGGCTTGGATCTAATAATATGAAATTTCCTAGTGATAAGTATAAATTTTGACTCCTGGGTTCAAAAAATCAATTGCACAAAAAGAGAATGGAGGACATAGAGTTTGTCCTATGTGTGAAAGGGAATATTTTTATCTTAACTTATCAACCAAGTACTTGGAGTACTCTACCTTTTTAACTAGTCAGGAGCTCAGAGGATCCTTTTATTTAATTTGGACAATTTTATTTCATTAATTAATTTAGAATTTTCCCCATTGTTACAAGATTCATATTCTTTCCCTCACCTCCCCCCACCCCCTCCTGTAGCTAACACACAATTCCACTGAGTTTTACATGTGTCATTGATTAAGACCTATTTCCATATTATTAATATTTGCTTTAGGATGATTGTTTAAGAGTCTACATCCCCAATCCTATCCCCATCGACCCATGTGATCAAGCAGTTGTTTTTCTTCTGGGTCTCTATTCCCATAGTTCTTCCTCAGAGGATCCTTTTGATAAAAGTTCATACCCGCAGAGGATGGGAGGTAGATCCCACAGGCACTGCCCAGTGCCAGGCAAATTAAGAGACTTTGATTCCTGAGGTGTGATGGGGAGAACTTATAGGTTGGGAAAACTGCTTATAAGTGGGATCCTCTGGATCCCTCAGGGACTTTGGTGGAGGTAAGTCTTTTTTCAGCTTAGTCTTTGTGGCTCAGCCTCTTGTGGGTGCTTGGAATCTTTTGCTCCTCTGTCTAATGTGGCTCTATGTCTAATGAAGGCTTGATTAGGCCTTCAATTCTGCTTTGGATTTGGTGCATTGGTGGCTGTTCAGTTTTGATGAGTCTCTTGGGTTGAGGAGAACCTGGCCAGAGACACTGGCTCTTCCGGTCTTCTCCTGTCTTCAATGGGACATTCTCTTCAGTGAGGCACTCAGATCCAGACTTAGTTACTTTAGCTAGGCATTATTTTCTGCCCCCTTCCTACATTTCCTTCTTTACTATCTCTACCCTGCTTTAATAAAGCTATTAACACTACTAACAGCTTTTTAACTTAGGAGTTAATTTTTATAAATGGTGGCCACAATTTTAAAAATTCTTATATTTATCAAACCCATCTAAAATCTTACATTTGGAAAAAACTCCCTACATGTCCTCTTCTTTTCACTCACCTCAGTTCGCATCTCTATCACCTCTCACTTCAACTATGCCTACAACCTCCCAGTTGGATTTCCTCTCTCAGGACTGTCACTATTCCAATCTGTCTGGTACTCAACTGCTGAAGTAGCTTTCCTAAAGCACAAACTGTCCATGTCAACCTCCTAGTCAACAGACACCAATGGCTTTCTATCAACCCTATGATAAAACATGAACCTCCCTATTTGGCACATAAAAGTACTTTACAACCAGACCTTATCTTTTTTATTTTAAAAAGAAAGTATTATTTATTTATTTTCACATTCTTTTTATTGTGAGTTCCATATTCTCTCCTTCCCTCCATTCCCTCTAACCACCCACAGAGAGTACAAGCAATATGATATCAATTATACATGTGAAATCATGCAAAACAGAATTCCACATTAGCCACATTACAAAAAAGTGAAAGAACTAGAGAAAGGGATAAAATCAGGCTTCAGCTGGTATTGAGAGGTTGGGCTTTCTCTCTGGAGATGAATGGCATTTTTTCATCACAGGTCCTTCAGAACTGTCTTGGATCATTGCATTGATCAGAGGAGCTGAGCCTTTCAGATGATCATCGTTATACTATTGCTGTTGCCATGTACAGTATTCTCCTGGTTCTGTTCACCTCCCTTTGCATAAGTTCATATAGGTCTTGCCATGGTTTTCTGAAACCACTTCCCTCTTCATTTCTTCAAGCACAATAGTATTCCATCACCAGCAGGCACCACAATTAGATTGGCCATTCCGCCATTGACAGGCATCCTCTCAACTTCCAGTTCTTTGTCATCCCAGAAAGAGCTTCCATAAATATTTGTGTACATATGGGTCCTTTTCCTTTGATCTCTTTGAGACAGACACAGATCTAGCAGTTGTGCTGCTGGGTCACAGTTTTATAGCCCTTTTGTCCCTTTATATTTGTCCCAAATGGTTCTCCAGCATGATTGGACCAGTTCATAACTCCACCATTAATTCTGGTGTATTTTAATGTCCATATTTTTCCACATCCCCTCCAGCATTGACTCTTTGTGTGCCTTCCAACGCTAAGACTTCGGTTCAGTGAATCCCACCTGTCCCAGGCCTAGACCCGCCTCCTTCCTTGGTTCTCTGACCTCTTCCTTTCTTCTGATGCGGGATTCCATGCCCAGGCTGGGCTGACGTACTCCCTTCTGCCACGTACTGGACTCAAACTTGCTCTCTCTTTCTTCCCACCCAAAGGGTTACTGAGTTCCTTTCTGTTCGAACGCTTTTGGAACCCAGAGCCATCTTGTCTCTCAGGGAAGAGCCAGAGTGATCTCTCTCATTTAGACAGTAAGAATGAAAATGGCATCATTTAACTCTAGTTCTTGAGGCAGCCTGAGAAGGTGGAAAGAGCCTTGGGCTGCAAGCTGAGAGACCCTGCCTCTTGAACTCAGTCTGGTCAGTCTCCTCATTGGTAATGTGGGACACAGAAATCGGGTGGTATGGAGGGCAGAGAGTCAGGGAGAACTGGGTTCAAGTCCTGCCTTTGACACAGACTAACCTCTCAATGCCCCTCAAAATTCAAAGACTACAAGTCCCAGGACAGCCCACTGTGTGCACTGGTAGGGAGAACTTGCACACTGAGCATTCTCAATGCCGAGGAAAGCACAGCATCCCACCTACCCCCAGGAGATGATCATTCCCAACCTAGCTCAGATCTCAAGTGGCTGCCTAGCTGGGAGTGGTGTGGGTGGGAGGTTAGGGGGACGAATATGACTAACCTCAACCTTCCAGAGCACCTGAAACCACCATCCCCATTAGGTCCTCCTCTCTCCCAGTGAGTGCCCTGGTATGGGCTAGGAAAAAGATTCTGCGTTGTTTACACTCTGGTAGTTAAGGTCCCAAACCAGCCAACTGTTCTGATCTCCAGAGTTTAGTATCTGTTTAGTCAGGGGCTTATTTTGTCAATAAAGCAGGCTGGCTGCCCTCCTCCTGAGGCCCACTCCCTGCGTGCTCCTGCCTGCCAAGTTCCTCTCTTCAAAGCTGCCTGCTTGCTTCATGCTCTGCGCCCCATCAACCTGTGCAAACTTCAAATCTGTTTGTTTCTGTAACATTGTCAGATCAGCCAAAATCTTCCCTCTCCCCACCCTCCCCCCTCAGTGCTTGGCAGGATGTTACAGGGGAGAAACGTTAAGACTCTTCCCTTGGCTGAGGCCTGAATTGTTATTCAGGGCCTCTGAAGGAGGACAAACTCAGATGGATCGGGTGAGCCTGGGAACCTGACCCTGGGCACGCAAGCTTGGCCTTTAGCACACAGCAGAGATGGAACATGACCTGACCAGAAAGCAGTGCTTCTTGTCAGCTCAGCATCCCAGCAGGCAACTGAAAATACTAATGAGACTTCCATGTCTGTAGCGTTGCAACATAAGAAGAATACTAGACATAAGGTCAAATCCCTCCTCTGACATTTCCTGGCTGTGTGACCAGGGCTAGGCCATTTCTTCTCTCTGTGCCTTGACTTCCTCACCTGTAAAATGGGCAAATAACACCCGTCGTTGGGAGGCTCAAAGTGTTGTATAATGTCAGCTATTATTGTTATTATTATCATGATTATTGCTCCTCTCTCTCACAATCCTCTGAGGTGGGTCAGTATTAATCCCAGTCTGAAGGTGAAGATTTTGAAGGGGTTAAATTGCTTCCCCAAGGTCATCCAGGTAGCAAGCATCCTAACCTAGATTTGAACCCAGGATTGTCCTGACTTCCAGTCAAGTGCTCTTTTTCTCACACCATGCAGGAAACCACAATGCGATCCTATTGAGCTTGGGTCACAATGGGTTTTTGCACTGCACACTGTCCTGATAGGGTAGGGAACATTTAGGCCCCAAGAGCTGCCAGTAGTCTTTCTCTTCAGGCTCGGAGGATGCCTAAGAGTCTATTCTTACAAGGGTACAGATAGGCATCCTCCCTCCACTTAGAAAGATGATTTGAACCCCCAAACGCTCCCTTTGGCCCAAGAGGAGGCATTGGTCTGGGCCTTCTGGGGGGGAAAGTGTAGCCTCCTTGCCCCAGAAGTCTTTGGCATCTTGTTTCCTGAGAGCCCCAATTTATTCTTTTGAGATTGGGCATGCCATCATTCAGACAGCATCATTCTCCTTGGATACTACCAGTTAAAGATCTTGGCTGTTTTCAACAAGAAGTTAGCCAATGGCATTTGACACTGTCGATGATGTTGAGGTCACAGGGGCTGAGGGGAGATCCTGGGAGCCTGGTCACAAAGGAGCCACCACTGTGCAGGCAGCAGGCAGTAGTATGTTGCATGAAATACTTGTTGAGTATATTTTCAGCCCAGGGACACTGAGGCACACTAGCACTGGTGTGAGGCAGCCACCAGACCAGCAGTGGGAGCTGTCCAGTCTTCCCTGGAAGTGGGCACAGAAGCTTTCTTGGCACTGCAAAGGAAATCCTATGGCAATTAGAGAACAAGCCCTGCCCTCCCACCCCCCCCAAGGATCTTCATTGGCTTGCCCCTTCAGATAGCTCTGGCCACAGTGAGCACAGGGCTAGAGAAGTGGGAAGTGGTCAGTTAATCCTTGTGTAACAGACAATTAAAGCCCATCCCAGGCAGCTTCTTCCTGGGAGAACTACAGACTGCATTGAATCTCCTGGCCATGGAGGCAATGGGGTGGCATTTCCAGAGCTATTCTGAACTCTTCCAAAAGTGGGTCCTTCAAACGGAGGTCTCTGTAACTGAGGCTGACCTGGCACTTGGAATCCAGGACTGTCTGGTGCCAAAAATTCTTTTTTGTATAACCCTTACAAGGTGGATACTTTGATATCAATGCTAAGCATTAGTTCTGAGGCAGAAGAGAGGCAAGGACTAGACAATGGAGGTTAAGTGACTTGCCCAGGGTCACATAGCTAGGAAGTGTCTGAAGAACCCAGCACCTTCCATCTCTAGGCCTGGCACGCAATCGACTGAGCTACCTAGCTGCCCCTTAGAATTCCTTTTATAATAGGGCACAGATGAGTGAACATGGCATCTCTAGCAGGGTTGAGGCTACACAGCATTCCAAAGATAAGTTAGTGTTATTATTAGAGTTGTTGATACTTCTCTGCATAAATGTTCTCCTCTGATGTCTCTTCCTGGTGTGGCAGTGACCTTGAGTCCTCAAAGGCTCTGCCAGTGGAGCCCAAGCTCAGGCAGGTCCTTTGCCAAGCTGGAAAGACTTCAAGGACAGGTCTGGTATGTCTGCTGGCCAAGGACTGGCCAATTTGGAGATGCCATCACCAGTTTGGCCACAGGCAGATGACTTTTTCAGCCATGATAGCCAAGAAGGACCATCTACCGAGACGAAGAGACTATGATGTGCATCACAGAGAGGGAGGAGGGAATCACAGAGCCTTGAAGTCAAATGTTATTGTTGTGAGGCTCAGAAAGAAAGGCTGAGATCTCTCTTGAGACTTTAGGGCTTGAGACCATCAGCCCTGGGTTGGGGGAAAAGAGAGATGATCCTACCTTCACCTGATCAACTTAGTCCAAGTTCCTCAATTCCCGAGTAGCCAGGATCCAGGAAATATAGACAGCTTTAAGGAAGGATGGGGGAAAATTTGTCAGCAGGCTTTCTTGGAATCAAAGAATGCTAAATACAGAAGAGGAAGAGGGGCCCTGTGAAAGGATTTCACAGCCCCAAAGCCGCTATGAATTTGTTGTGGGTAACTTAGTATGCGGCATGAACAGTATTTTAAGGCTTCTGAAATCACACTTCTCCACAGGCCCTGAAGAAGAAGAGATCAGGGCAGAGCTCTGAGTTAAAGTGGGAGCAACTCAACTCTTGGGCTTTATTTAGACAGAGCTGAAATAAATATAGCCCTTTCCCCCCAAACAATCTTCCACAGCTTTACCTTTACTAACTTTTGCCCCATGTAGCTCATGGCAGAAGATGAGGCCTCCTGCCTGCCAACTGCACTGTCAGACTTTTCCCAGCCATCCACAGGGAGGCAAATGAGCTGAACTTCTGAGCACCAGGCCCTCCCTCCTCCTGGGGCTGGGACATCAACATGGTCACTGAGTCAACAGCCGAAGCAGAGAGCATCGGACTGAGAAGCAATGATGTGGGCAGGGAGAGACACCTCTCTTCAAGGGTTTGAAAGTCCTGCAAGTATGTGCAAGAGCAGGCAGATTTGACCTGCCAGGCCCAGGAGGGCAGAACTAGGAACAATGAATGGTAGATGGTAGCTGCAGAGAGGTGGCTTTTGTTTTGCCAACCTACTGCAAATGTTTCCAACAACGAGAGTTTTGGCAAAGCGTAAAAAATCGGGCTGCCTCCAATTAGCGATGAGAGATGTCCCTTCCCTATAGGGTCTTCAAGTAGAGGTCAGATTAGCCAACCACTAAAGGGGATTCTTGATCAGGCATAGGTTGATCTGTTGACATCTAAGGCTCCTTCCACATCACATTCTGTGATCTAAACGTTAATTCCCAGTGTGACTTTTGGCAAGTGGCTTCCCTTCCCCATCTTTGAAGTGGGGGTGGGCTAGATGATCTCTGACCAATATGCTACCCATTACCTTCTCTCTTTCCCCCACGCATGCCTTGTCTTCTCTGCCATTGGACCCTTGGGCTTCTCCTACCTTTTGGAACGCTGATCTTTGGGCTCTTCTGCCTGCTGAGGGTGAGATTCTGAAACATGTTAATTGGTTTTTTTTCTCCAGCTGGATTTTGTACCAATTTCTTATTCAGTGTTTACAGAATTCTTTACTCCCAGAAGCCTCCATTCTTCCTCCATGTGCTCCCTCCAGACTCCCAGTTCCCCAGAGAACAGTTGGGTGCATTTAAGGCCAATTCTTCCCAGAACCAATTGGCTGGCTATCAGATGGATCTATGGTCAAACGAGGCAGCTCTTCATGGGTCTAAGCCATGTTCCAACTGACATCATCTCCAAAGGGACCAAAGCCCATGACTGTAAACGTGTGACAAAAAGGAAACTATGCATTTGCAGCCCTTCGGCCAGAGCTGCGCACTGCATGGTGTTCGGTTGCCACGGACAGAGCTGGAGGGAGAACCCCACACATTCTCGTCCCGGTGCCAGATGAAACTGCTGGGGGTGTCAGTGTTGGGAAGGAGCATTTCAAATGTTTTGGTAAAGTGGAAATCCCAGATGCTCATTTCCGGCAACAGTTTGAGCCACTGACGGTCTAGGCAGAGACAGGCCCATTGCTGCAGGTGGCTGGGGAAGGGACTGAAGCCAATCCTCCCTTCCTACTTGGGTTCACCTCTCAGGACTCTGCAGATTGATTTGGAAGGGTGTTCCAGAACCAGATCACCGAGATGCCAATCATGACGTGTCTGACCGAGAACTGATGCTGTCAGGATCCTGGCAGCCTCTCCACACATGGTATACCACGAAGGAAGCCAGAACTACAATCCCCAGCTTTGAGGTGATCATCCTGCCTGTGGGTACCCAAGGCAAGGAGGGAGGAAGGGAGGGGGCAGTGGGGAGGGTCCCGGAAGTCCCATTTCTCCCCAACAGTAAATAAATCTCCTAATTCCTTTGAGGCTGGGAATGAATTTCCCTTGGGTGAGTCCAATGTCTAAATTCCCTCTCCAGGCCATGCTTTATTCTTTTCCCTTCCAAGGGTACACATTTGCTTCTGGCTATACGTGAAGACTGCACATTCGTAATGTTCATTAAGAGTCAGTGTTCAACACAGTTCTCAAAAGAAGAAATGCAAACTGTGAACAAGCTTAGGGAAGAAAGGCTGCTCCGAGTCACTAATAATAAAAGAAATGCAAATCCAGCCATATCTGATGCTTTACCTCGCATACAGGAAATTGGCAAGAATGGCCAAAGATGGCTCGAGTCCAAGTTGGAAGGGGTTACAGGAAGCCAGGCAATGCTAATAATGCTCTCAGCAGAGCTGTGAATTGGTCTGACATTCTGGAAAATCATCTAGAATTAGGCTGACAAGGTGACTCACATATCTGCATCCTTTGCCCCAGAGATCTGCCTGCCAGACAAATATTCCGAGGAGGTCGATGGCAGAAAGACGGGCCCCAGCGCACACACACCGACATAGTCACAGCAACGCCTTTTGTCCTAACAAAGAAACGAAGTAGATGCCCATCGATTGGAGAATGGCTAAACAAAATGTGGTCCGTGGACAGAATGGGATCTCGCTGTGCTTCAAGAAACAACGAAAATGATCAATATAAAGAAGTCTGGAAAGACTTATGTGAAGTAATGCACAATGAAGTCAGCAGAGCCGAGAAAACAATACTCCCAATGATTACAAGAGGCTAAGTGGAAAGAACTAGAGGAAAACGGAATTCTGGGTAGTCATAGTGATAAAGCCTGGCTCAGGAGCAACGCTGAGGAAATCTGCCCATACACCTTTTTCTGTCTTCCTTAGGTGAGAGTGACTATAAAGATCTGGAATATTACCCATATGGGCAGATACCGTCAATATAGTATTGAGCTTTGCTAAATTGCTTTTCTCTTTTAATCTCTGCTATAAATGATCACCTGGGAGGAGAAATGCACTCAGATATAAATTAATATCGAAACGAAAGGCATCAATAAAAATAAGATACTTTTAAAGAAGGGCACTTAAAAGTGTTCAGGCTCATTCACCATAATGGCCTGCTACTAGGAGAAACCTGATAAGGCCATCCAGGAAGGGCTGTCCTTCTGCTATTCTAGATAAATCTCTCCTCATGGAGAGCTAGACTAGCAGGGAGGATAGAGGGGGCCACTATAAAGCTGTGGCAGGAGACATTTGCTCCTCACCCCAAACCATCCCATTCCAATCCCAGCTCAAGCCTAGGGCAGAGGCCAATCTGGAAAATAGCTTCACCTCCATTTCTCTCAGGAAGTCCTTGTTAATAATGCTAAACAACAATGTGGGGGGGCCTCCCCTAGGGTCCAGCCCCTAGATTGACTCTTAACTCTGTTAGCATCTTCTCCCAAACTCTCGGGAAGAAAAATAAAAGGGAAGAAAGTCCCTAAAGGGCAGATCAAGGCTGTTGGCTCCATCCTCAGGAGTTCAGCCTCCCGTAAACCAGGGAAACCGAATCATCTTGGGGACTCTTCCCTCCCTCTCCTCTCCCCATGAAGAACTGGGGGACTCCAAAGCAGCCAGACTTCAGGAGGAATGGTCTTTGGTTCTTTGAACACACACACATCTACCTGCCCAAGGCTAGACTTCACCAAAAGCCTCCATTGCTCTAGACTAGATATGGTGAACTCTGACCAGTCTGGGGTTCCAGGTCAGAGACACTGGATGGTAGGAAATGCCTTGAGTGCATTGTGGCCCACAGGAATGCAGCTGTCAAGAGAACCTTGCACCCGAGGACCCAAGAGGTCTATGATATTCCTTACCTATAGGTCACCACTGAGGTCTAGTGGCAGCCACCACGTACCTCCCCAGTGGCTTTTGGTTCACCACCATTTGGCTTCAATCTCTTTTCCTTTGTCTTTTGGCTCTGAAGCTCTCCTCCCTTTTCCTCCAGGAACTCTCCATACTGATAGAGTAGATTGCTAGAAAGACTCCCTCTGCCTTGTCTTCCCATATGACCAGTTCTTTCCGTGTGTGTGTGTGTGTGTGTGTGTGTGTGTGTGTGTGTGTGTGCGCGCGTTGCTCTCGGGCAGTCCTGTTTCAGTTGCAAAACATGGCTCTCAGACCTGTGAGGACAGGGCAAAATTGGCTGCCTCCTGGGTAGCTCCCAGCCTAGTGGTAAAGGAGTGGCCTGCACCTCTCTAGAAATCTAAGCTGTTCCAACTAGTAATAATTGGCATTTCTAGATAGGGAAGGCTGGCCATTTCTCTTACGTAGACATACTTGTCTGATGTCTGTGACTACTTCCTGAGATAGTTGTGACAGTTATTCTTGGTCCCATTTTAAAGAAAGGGAAACTGGGGCTCAGAGGTTATGGGACTTGCTCATGATACCATAGCTAATGAATGTCTGAGGCAGGATTTGAACCCAGATCTGCCTTGAATTCTTTTTACACTCAATGACCTTTTCCTGGCTTCTCATTGGAACTCATCCTTTGCTGTCTGTGACTTTGGTAAGCTCTCTCCTAAGTTCACTTCCTGACCCTGAATTCCCTTCATGGGACTCTGATATTGGTTGCTGCCTCTGTCCCATGTCCTGTCTCTTTGGGGTGGGGGTCCCTCTTGGGCCTGCACATCAATTGTGAGTGGGGGGGCAGGAACATAGTTTTCAAAGTCCCCTCATGGAATTCTAAGAATTCCACGGCATTTGGAGAGAAGAATGATTTCCAATTCACACTTGAGTCTAGCTTGACTCTGAAGGACAGAACCTAAATGAACTCCAGTATGGTGACAATAGCCCTTTCCCCCGCCCCGCAGGATGCGCTGTAGAGTGTTGATGAGAAACCTTTGAGGCATCAGCCATGTAGGCTTTGCCAGTGTCCTTGGGGAGCCCTAGTGTTGACAGGATGGTTCCCATTGAGAGACTGTGAGTTATGATTACGATTATGATTATGATTATTATTCTCTTTGGTCCAACTCGGCTCCGTCTGATTTATCTTCTGGCCTCGGAGTTTGGGAGAAGCTTACGGCCTTTGCAGAAGGCTGATTGTTATTGTGTGAGGAGGGTGATGATAAATCTCGAGGCAGCTGCAAAGTTTGGGGCTGCAGTAAATGCCCTTTTTGAAGCAGTGCCCAGGACACAGCAACTGAAAATCGACCTCCTGCCTTCTGATTGGGTTCTCAGCTCCGATGGTCAGTGAAACCCATTAATGGGCATTGCCACCACTACTGCCACCACCATTGCCTACCTGCGGCAAGCTAAGAAGAGCCCTCGTTACCCTTGCTCCCCCATCTAGATCTTTAAAATGAAGAGCTCAGACCTTCGTAGACTACGTGCTAGGCACCCTGAAGGTTGACCTCATGTTTCTCCTGGGCCTGGCGCCCTTTTCTGTTCTGACCTCACCCACCTCCAGACCCAGAGATCTCCCCTGGCCCAGCCCTGAGGTCTGCCCAGGACAGACTTCTTTTCTCCTTTCTTTAAGGCTTGCTTCCTCCATGAAGTTTGCCTTGATTGTCCCCAGTTACTATTAGATCTCTCTCCTTCCTCTATTCTCTTTGTACTGTATTTGACGGGAGGCATCATTCTACACTGGAAAGACTGTTGAACCTAGAGTCTGGGAGACCTAGGTTTGACTTGAGCCTCTGGCATTTACTGTCTATGTGACCTTAGACAAGTCTCCTAAGCTCTCTGAACCTTGGTTTGTACAGCCATAAAATGGGGCGAATAATATCTGTAATATTCGCATCCCAAGGTCGTTGCGAGCCACAAGCAAGCTAATACCCACAAAGAGCTTTGCAAACTCCAAAGCCCTGAAGACAAAATGCAGCTTATGAACCCAGTGAGATCCTTTACACAGCTTAGGATTGTGAGGTCAGAGATCTAGAGATGAAATGGATTTCAGAGGCTAGCTAGTCCAACCCTCTCCTTTTACAGATATGGAAAATGATGCCTAAACAGATGAAATGACTTGCCCAGGCACATCGCTAGCTGGTGACATCTTATCATCTATGTGCATCTTAGGGCATGACAGCTAAATGGCACAGTGGATAGAGTGCTGGGCCTGGAGCCACAAGTAGTCATCTTGGTGAGTTCATACCTGGCCTCAAAAACTTCCTAGCTGTGTGAGCTGGGGCAAGCCACTTTACCCTGTTTGCCTCAGTTTCTTCATCTGTCAAATGAGCTGGAGAAGGAACTGTCAAACCACTCTAGAAAACTCCAAATGGGGTCATGAAGTGTTGGACACGACTGAGACTACTGAACAAGAACAACAAAAATGAATACTGTGTGGCAGTAAGTCCCGGAGCAGCAGCCTTCAAGGAATGAAGTTTAAGGGTGAGCCAAAGGACAATGGAGAGGTGCACACTGGGTCCCCATCAGCAGCTCAAAACTGAGAGGCAGCATTGTGCATGGCAAAGGTGAGCCCCCTAGAATGGAAGCTTCCTGAAGGCAGGCATGGCCTCCGTCTTAGCTGTGTATTCCCAGCACCTGGCTCACATAGGGTTCGGCTCCCAATGGGCACGCCATCGTCATCGATGCTTCTTGAAAGAAAGACTGAATAGATTGGATCTGGAACAGAAGGGCCTAGGTTTGAGTCCAGCCTTTGTCTCTGGCTAGCCAAGTGGCCTTGGGGCAATTATTTCATCTTTCTAGGCCTCGGATTCCTCGTCTGTGAAAAGTAGGGTTTGGACTAGCTGATATTGTGAATAATATCATCAGAGAGACATGATTCATCAGGAAGATGGGCTGCTCCCATGACAAGAAGCTGAAACAGCCTGTGTGTGGCTCCCTTAGGACCATCTAGAGCAAGACTCTGGGCATAGCCTGTGGTCTGCCTCCCCAAAGGGGACACCTGTGCACACTGATGAGGTGATCCGGCCATGAGAAGGCAGAGTATTAGGCAGCTGATGGACATTTATTAAATACCTACTATGTGCCAGCTGCAGGGTACACAACGCAGAAGGAAACGTGTCTTGGCCTTCAGGCAATGTCTAATCTCCTAGAGAATGTGGGAAGGTTGTATCACCCCCAAAACAGGCACCTTGGCTCCCCTTTGACTTGGCTCCAATTTAGCAGAGTGGGGCTGAGGGGGAGTGTGGACAAACTGGGCTGGGAGGAGAAGGAGGAAGAGGACTGAGAAGCCAAAGGAGCTGAGCGACCTTAGCTTTAGGGCTCTGGGCAGAAGATAAACCAAGACTTTGATCTCCTTTTGCCTAAGGAGACCATCATTCCTTAAGTTAGTAAAACCCAAATGCCAAGCCCTCATGGCCTCCTTTTGGTTTTGTGGAGAGAAAAGATTTAGTGGATGGTCCAACGCTTTCCACTCGGCCCAGTCGCCTTATTGTAATAAACACTGAGGCAAAAGGCTGGTTCCCTTTTGTAGCCTCAGCACGGTTGTTCTGCATCTCTTCTCTATCAAAGATAATGGCTGGGGAGACCACTGAGAAGGAAAGGTGAGGAAGCCCAGAAGGGGACTCCAAGAAAGCCAAGGACATGGAGGCACCACAGGTCTTATCTCCCCCCCAACCCCAATGAATCTATTCATTCTTTGACTTTCTGAACTAAAACTCCTCCTCCCCAATTATCATTCCTATGTCTCTTCCAATTGGAATGTAACTTCCTTGGGGCAGCTAGGTAGCACATCAGATAGGGTGCTAGGTCTGGAGTTGGGAGGTCCTACGTTCAAATTTGACCTCAGACACTTCCTAGCTATGTGACCCTCTGCAAGACACTCAACAGCCATTGCCTAGCCCTTACCATTCCTCTGTTTAAGAATGGATCTAAGATTGCAGGGAAGGGTTCAAAAATGAAAGTAATCTCCCTGAGGGTAAGATTGTGGTATCTCTTTTGAATTCGTACCCCAAGTGCCCTAGTAAATACTTGATAAATTCCTCCCTTCCTCCCTTCTTCCTTTTTTCCCTCCTTTCTGCCTTCCCTTCTTCCTTTTCTTTCTTTCCTTCCTTCTTCCCTCCCTTCTCCCTTCCTTCCCTTACTCTCTTTCCTTCCTTTACTCTCCTTCCTTCTTTCCTTCCTTCCTCCCTTCCTTCCTTTTTCTGCCCTTCTTTCCTTCCTTCCTTCCCTCCTTCCTTCTTTCCTTCCTTTTTCCTCCCTTCCTTCATCCTTCCTTCCTCCCTTCCTTTTCCCCTTCCTTCCTCCTTCCTTCCTTCCTCCCTTCCCTCTTTCCTTTCTCCTTTCCTTCTTTCTTTCCTTTCTCCTTCCTTCCTCCTTCCTTCCTCCTTCCTTCCTTCCTTCCTCCCACCTTCCCTCCCTTCCTCCCTTCCCTCCTTCCTTTCTCCTTCCTTTCTCCCTTCCTCCCTCCCTTCTTGCTTTCTTTCCCAGAACCAGCCTTCCCCCCTGCACTGTGGCTATGGGAGTTGCCCACTAAAATGCAATCATCAGTGGGTTTCCCTAAACTGTTCATCTCCTTGGGACATGGCCCAGGTCTGAGCCAGGAGGAAAGAGATTTCCCAGAAGCCCAGAGCCCTGGTCTGCGGGTTTAGGCTTCGTCCCAAAGCTACTCCCTCAGGAGCTCCACCTCAACTGTATTCGTTAGTCCTGGAAATCCAGATGTCTCTTCCTCAGTTTCACGGGGTCTTAACTCAAATGGGGAAAAGGACTGAGCCAGGCCCCCTATAGGCAGGATGGTGCTGCCCCCTGTGGCAGCCACTGTTCCCCAGCCCCCGCACCTGCCCTCTGGCAGCCCCTTGTCCTAGTCAGCTCTCCTCAGGGAAGAGGGTCAGACTGCCCTCCCAGAGGCTTCATGGTGCTCTGCCATCCCCCAGTGGCTTTGGCCTTGGGCAGTGCGTAAGGAGAGAGACAGAGAGACAGAGAGAACACAGAGGGAGAGGGAAAGGGGGGAAAGAGAGTTCTAGGTCTTTGGTCTCTGGTCAGGGGAAAACGTGGTCCTGAGCACGAGCAACCTGGAAAGGGTGATCCTCCGTGTGGGATCGGTGCCCCCGGACGCAGGATCTGGGCACTTCGAGGTTTGCAAAGCGTTTTGCAGCCATTACCTGAGGCAAGCTTCTCCCCAGCCGCTGTCCAGACAAATGCCCCCATTTCACAGAGGAGGAGCCTGAAGTTCAGGGAGTAGCAGCAACTTGCCTGTGGTCACGTGGTACGAGGTCGAGGTTGGCACTGGCTAAATGTCTGTGGCCGATAGCTTGAAGCAAGAGAAAGGAGGGCTTTCCTGATTTCTCCTAGGCCGGGGGGGGGGGCAGAGGTGGGCACAGACCTCACGCTGGCAAGGCTGGCATTTGGAAGGAGCCGTTCGCGTGTAAAGCTCCTTCTCCTATCTATGAACATAAGTAGCTTGGTGGCGGCAGCCCAGGTGCCAGCCAACTGTGAGGGGAGTAGGGGGGCAGAGAAGAAAGCAGGTTTTGTTTCAGCGGTGCCTAGCCGCCTTCCATCCTAACCACCAAGAACTCGGCTAACCCCACCTGGTTCCTTATCGTGCCCAGGAGAGTTCCTGTCAGAACAGAAAGTTAGAGGGCTGGGGGGTCAAGCAGCCAGGAGTAATCCTGGCAGGAGCCGTGAAGGCAGGGATTCTGAGAGCATATTCTAGGACTGCGGAAAGGCTTTGGGTAAGCGCACAGAGGCAGGAAACGACACATTCAGGGACTGATTAGTAGTAGTCCAGTTTGGCAGAGCATTCAGTTTGCTAATGGGGAGTAATAGAAATGAAGACAGGAAAGAGAGATGGGCAGTGCTTGGTAGAGAGTTTTCAATGCAAGGTGAATGCCTAGAGGCAGTGGGGACCCTGGTGCTGCCTACCTTAGGAATCTGATGTTGTTAGTGGGGTGGAGACTGGATGGGAGAGAGGAGACCAATTAGAAGGCTCTAGTCAGTTTGGGAAATAGTGAGAGTGGGCCTAAAGGAGGGTAGTGCTTGTGTGGCTAGAGAAGAGGGGGCCACTGGGAAAAAGCGTGCCCTGGACTGCCGTGGCAGAGGTAACCAAGAGGGAAGAATCAAGGATGATTCCAAGGTGGCAAAGCCAGGCCACCGGGAGGATAGAGGAGCCCCTCAACACAGAGAGGCTAGTTTGGAGGGAAGAGAAGGAGTCCTGTTTCAGTGAGATCCGGTTGGAGACACTGATGGGACATCCAGGGGAGGCATTTGTGGAGTTTGGGATGGAATTGGCGTAGAAATAGACTTCTGGGGGCTTATCTGGCTAGACATGATCGTGGGCACCATGAGAGCTGAGATCCCAGAGAGAACAGAGAGTGGGGAGAGGGCACAGTCATCCAAGAAGATGTATGATGCTCCAGTCACGGGCGCTGAAAGGGAGAGGCCATGTGGAGGAGGGGGATAGGAGAGATTAATATCACCCAAACTGAAGGAGCACCAATGCCCAGGAAAAGGGGGGCAGTCAGCAGAGTTCAAGGGGAAGAGAAGAGAAGGGAATAAATGTTTATGTAGTGCCTACCATTAGGCACTGGGCCAAGTCCTTCTTACAAATACCTCATGAGATCCTCATAACAACTCAGCAAGGCAGGTGATATTATAATTCCATTTTCAGGAAACTGAGGAAACAGGTTAAATTGTCTGCAATCGCATAGCTAGAAAGTATCTAAGGTCAGATTTGAATTCAGGTCTTCCTGAATCCAGAGCCAGTGCTCTATCCACTTGGCCACCAGCTGCCTCTAAGTACAAGGCCACAGAAGGTCCAGGAGTTTAGCAAAATACAAGTGTGCCTAGCAATGAAGAAATCACTGGCCACCTGGGAGAGCACTTTCAGCCAAGTAGTAGGGAAAACAAGAACTCGAGAAGTCCAGAGGTGAGTCCCATCATTCGCTGCACTCTCAGCGCAGCCACTGACGCCTTTGCCGGCCATATGAGGACTTGTGGTCCAGGCCCCTTCTTCTAAGCAGGTTAACTGGATCTGTTCGAAGGCCACCAGGCCAGCCTCCATCTTTAGGGTTGAACACTCAGCATCCCGCCCCCTTGTTTTCCAAAGGAAATGGAGGAGATGGGGAGGAGGCTGGCCCACAGGGAAAGGAGGGGCAGGAGGTGGGAAACAGTGCAGATGATTCTTTCTGGCTAACAGAAGTGCTTGGTGCTGCACTCAGGGGCAAAGGAGAGCAGAACAGCTGCACGGGCCACTCCAGCACAGCCACTGGAGCCACCGTTTCAGGGTGCTGCCCCACGCCTTTAACCTGCTTGCTTACCAGCAACACATCTCTTTGGGAGGCAGAAGTTCTGCCAGGCTGGTGGGCACTGAGTGCGGGAAGCCTGATCAAAGCCACTGGCTCATGGCAGGGTGATGATCAATAATAAATAAAGTCATAACAAAAAGCAAACTCTGAAGCAGCTGGGCAGGGGCTAGAGAGTATCGCCGAAAAAAGGAATGGTTTGGAAATGGACAGCTTCCAGCGGTCGGGGCCAAACTGAGGACTTCAGCTGCTGCCAAGCACATTCCCCATGGGCTCACTGGGAAGCAGCTGCCTGCAGGAGCCCCCCAGCCACCAATCTTGCCCTGGGAATCTTTCACTGGGCCCAGAACTCGGCCATGAAAGCATCAGCCTTTCATCTCTTCTGATGTGGCTCGCTATTTAAAGTCATTATATAGCACTCAGTGTCGGGCACCTGAGACCAGGCCCGCCTGAGTGCAAATGGGACCCAGCAGATGGGGCCCCAAGATAGGGATTCTGGCAAATGAGGGGCAGCCCTTTGCTTGCCCAGCTCTCCCCGTAGCCCTCATCCCTCTGTTTCTTGCAGACACCAGCTGCCCAGTGGGGCTTTGGAGATAGCAGAAATAGCACATCCTGCCCCTGGATAAGCACACACACCTACACAGGGGTCAGGGAACATAGCATCGGGACCCTTTTACAAAGGACAAAATTGCAGACCGCAACAGTTAGGTGGCTTGTCTGAGGTCAAATAGGCAGTGATCAGCAGAGGGAGGATTTGAAACCAGGGCCAGAATCCAAATCCACCGTACCAAAGAAGCCTCATGAGTAAGAAGAGAAATTTGCTTCTCATTTCCCCTTTTTTTATTCAATTCCATTTTTCCTATTAGTGAGCACTCCCTTCCTTCACTGAACAATAAAAGAGCCAAAGAAAACTCTTCAAGCAACTATGCTTGGTCCAGAAAAACAAATTCCGGCATTGGCATGTACAGCTCAGTCCCCATTTGAGGTCCGCCCCCTCTCTGGCAGTAGGTGGGTGCTGCACTCTGGAATCCTGGCCTTTGGCTCACAGCTTGTCATTGCAACCATCCAAGTTCTACAGTCTCTCCAAGCTGATTTCCTCCATGATTTCGTTGTCCCATCAACTGTTTTCCTAGTTCTGCTCACTTCAGAGGTCCTCCCATTTTCCTCTAAAACCGTCCATTTCATCATTTCCAATGGCACTTTCATTCTCGGCTGTTTGTTGAACCATTGCCCAGTAGCCCTGTCCCCCTGTAGTCCCCAGGGCTGCTGGGGGGCTTGGGGGGAGGGAGGGGTTGCTCCGGTGAAAGGAACGGCTGCAAATTGCTTTGTGTGTCTGGGTCTCTTTTCTTCTTCCTTCGCTCTCTGAGGCATTTGCCTAGAAGTGACACTGCTGGGTCAGGTGATATGCATGGTCTAGTGACCAGGGAGATCCGTTGGAAGATGCTTCCCAGAATGCTGCAGCATTCCCCCAGTCCCTCTAGCATGTCTCACTTCATCTTCTACCATCTTTGCCAATCCAATGGCGTTAAGGTAGTGGTTTTCAGAGTGGTTTTCATTTCCATTTCTCCAATTACTAGTGGGTTCGAGCACTTCTCTCCTGTGGTTGTTCACAGCTTGGATTTCTTCCTGTGAAAATTGCCTTTTCCTAGCAATCCTTTTGCCATTTGTCTCTTGAGGAGCGACTTCTATTTGAATCCATTCCACATCAATCTTGGAAATGAGATCTTCCAAGCCCCTCACTCCAAGGATTGCCTCCCCTCCTTGCCCCACCCCCGTACCTGTTTCCTTTCTCATTTTAACTGCCTCCCTTGGTTGTGCAAAACCTTTTCAATGACATGGTCCATTTGGTCCTTTTTAGTCTTCTCAGCCCCTCATAAAAAACGTCATTCCAAGCAGCTCCCCAAATCTGTCCCAGGTTTTGTAGGTGGACTCATGGCCCGATAACAAGGAAATGCTCAGGGAATGCAAAGATGAAGACAAAATCGGGACCCTAGGAGGCCAAGTACAAGCATGAGGTGGCCTCCTGGGGGCATGCTGGGAATTAGAATGAGTCAGAATGCCTAGTATGCTGTTCTGCCTTGGGTGGGCTGGTCCTCTGAGAGCAAAGGGGATGGATGGCCTGTGCCATGGTGAGCCAAGGATGCACAGTGTGCGCCACTGGGGCAGGCAGAGTGCTGGCAGGCTGGGACCTCTGCACCACCTCCCAGCCCTGATGACTGGGAAAACAGCTGCTCCTAGCAAGGCCTGCCAGGACATAGCCAGCCAGCCTGGGGGCTGGGAGGTGAGAAGGAAGGGGAAATGTGAGGTATTTGGAGCTGCCATCTTGGACGAAGGCCCTTTGGGTTGCACTGAAACTTCAGGGTGTGGCTAAGCAGGATTCTGAAGGTCCAGGGCAGCATTCTGCACACTGTCCTCCTCTTGACAGAGCAGTGATGTTTGTAGATTGCCCAGTGAGACCTATGTTTTGGGGCACAGCCCACGTGGGAACTGCCTTTGTTCGGCTGGGCACGCTTGTTAGAAGGACTTTGTTGTTCTTTTTCTTTTCCAGCGGGGAGTGGAGGTAGGGAGAGGGTAGGAGAAACGAAGCCAAAACAAAAGAGGGTCACTGAGGCATCGTTTTTTTCAAATGGAGAGAGGAGAACAGAAGGACACCCAGATGAGCAGGCAGCTTTGAAAGCTCCAGACAAAGCTTCTAATAGACTTACAAAGAAAAGCAAGCTGTACACAAAAGCGTTCTCCCCCTTGCTTGTACAACCCTCTTCCTCTGTTCTATTCTATAGAGAGGCTGGTTCATTTGGTGTTTGTTAAGTTCAGAATGAAAAGTAATTCTTTAAAAGAGAAAAGTGGAGGGTCCAAGAGGAAGGTAGTTTGTTGTCTGGAGAAAGGAGCTCTATAGGCGTCCTCTGTGTCCTTTTTGGTGTCCTTTTTGACGTGGTTCAAGCCCATTCTTTCTGCCTTTCTACTCTACACAACAGTGGAGCTCCAGACACCTCTCTCCTTCAACAGTGAGTGCGAGAAAGAACTAACTCCCTGGCAATGTTTGATCCCGAGCAGCTCAGCCGAGCAGGATGGGGTGCCTAAGGCCTACCTTCACTGTCTCCATGCAGGGGGAATGAAGTGAACTGCCCCCCTTCAGCCTGAAAGAGCCAACCCATGAAAAAAGGGTGACTGCCTAGGAGAAGGACGGTTGCCCAGGCTTACCGTAAGACCGTACTATTATAATCTTGCTCATCAGTGTCTCCTTCTGGTTGTGGGGTTCAAATGAGATCACGGCAGTGGGAAATGGGAGCATTGTCCAGATGGAGGGGTTCATGTTATTAGTCAAAACTTCTTTAAAGGGGATGTTTGTGGCATAGCTTACGGTCCCTGCCTGTCCTCTGGGGTGATACACAGTCGGGGCTGCCACAGAAAGCCTGGGGCTTTGAATGGACTCTTAAAAACTCAATAGAAGGGGCTGGGAGGAGAGACTTGAGAGTGAAGTGTAGTTGGACCACATCCACGATGGAGGTGGCAACTGAAGCCACTATAAATCAGTAGCGGTGGCCCCAGTCTGTAAAAGTGATATGATGGAAGCAGTTCTGTGTTCCGTGGTCCATCCCAAGTGCCTCTGGGTTGAAAACCCTTCTTTGGAGGGAACAACTCAATGACTTCAATAACAGAAAGCTCTTCACTACTTGGCCCTGACGTACCTTTACAGCCCAGTTATTGATACAAATGGGAAACAGTCACACAGCGCCTCCAAGTCGAGGGTCTGAGCTCTCTAGGAACTTTGGCCCAGGTTGAGCCCAGACAGAGCTCGAGGAATCTGGGAAAATCCATGTATCCAGCAGATGAGTCTCCTCTCCAAGTTTCTTCCCCCAGGTTAGTATGGTCAAAGGCAAGAGACAAGTGGAAAGTAAAGGAGTTGAAGTTCAGTAGGGATCAATGTTGCAGCAAATTGAATGGGATGTCATTTAATTGGGATAAACAAAAATAAAATGCGGGCTTAAAAAGTCAACTTGATGAATGGAAGACGGCCTAGATGGCAGTTGACTTGAAAAAGTTCTGGGGTGTTTGGAGGCCAGTAGCCCAATGTAAGTCAGCAGTGCCACGTGGTGGTCTAAAAAGTGACACATCGTGAGAAATGTGGCATCCAGGGCTAGTGATCTGAGAGTCCCTCCAACTCTGCCTTTGTCAGCACACCCAAGTAGAAGAAGGTCTCTTAGCTGAAGGAGGGATTCGACTTGTTCTGCATGGCACTCAGAGGCCCAACTAGATGCAATGATTGTAGCTGGGGGCACTTGCAGAAAGGCAGACTTGGGGGCAGTATAAGGGGAAACTTCCTAACACTGGGAGCTGGTATGGGTCCACCTAGATGCCTCGGAGTGCCCATCTGTCTCTGATGCTGTAATGATCTGTGGAAAGGGAACGGTGTGGCCATTGCTGGTGACCTGATCTCTCTGGACTCCTCTGTAAAAGGGGCAGACTCTCCCTTAGTCCCCCGTCTGGGGCAGTTTGTTAGGAGGCTCTTGGGACAGAAACTTGCCGGTCATTTTCTTGTGTTCTCAGTTTCCAGCCTTCTACTTGGCAGGGCAGCAGGATGCTTCCCACCAGGATTGTTGGCTGGCAGACATCATACCTGCCTGAGTGGGCTGCTTCTGGCAGCTCATCAGGTAAAGGCGAGCTCCAGCATGGAGTGCATTACATGTAATGAAGGAAGATGGAAGGAAGGCAGTGAAAGCAGAAGACCTTTCATGTCCAAAGTCAAGGGCTCATTTTCTGACTGCGATGCAGAGATCTGAATTTCCCCACTGCCTCCTCCTCCCCACACTGTTTACTTGAAACAGCGTGTACCTTCCTGAGTGATGGAGCTGCTGGATGCGTTGGGAGGAACAGAGAAACTGAGTGAGCTAATAATTCGAAAATTCTCTCTGATGGCTGTTGTCTCCTAGCTGTTGAGGTCCTTTCAGGTGTGAGAGTGTAGGAGGTGTGTAGGAGGGGGCCAGGAGGAGTTCAGGCTGGAGCAAACTCTCCTCTCTGCTGCCCCTTCCAGAATAGGCCATGTCCTACTTCGGGTGAGCGTCCTGTTGGGAAGCCAAGGGAAAAGAGCGTTGGTCCCGATTCCCAGCTCTCTTGTTTTCCTCCCTATTTTCCTGTAGGCAAGTTGCTTCCTTTGTCTGAACTTTGGCTTCTTCCTGATTCCTTCTACTCTGGGATCTCACTAACATCTTCTCATTTGACTAGTGTGGCCTGGGGGAGTCTGAGATGGTCTCACAGAGGATTGGAGAGCTGAAGGTGAGAGGGCCTTCCTTCCGGAACACGGATGAGGCAGCGGATAGAACGTGGACTCACAATCAGCTAGACTTGAGTTCAAATCTACTTCTAACACTTATTAGCTGTGTGACTCTGGGAAATTCACTCAGACTCAGTTTCCTCGTCTATGAAATGGAGTTGATAAGAGTGCCTACTTGCCCAGGTTATTGGGAAGCTCAGAATAGCTAATACCCAGAAAGCATTCTGTCCATTTTGGTATACCATGCAAATATTAGCTATTATTACTAGCTGTTCAAAGGCAAAGCCCGGAGGCAGGAAGGAGCAAACCTGGGGAGTCGGACCCTAGAGCTGGGGCTAGAGCTTTCTGTTTGCTCCTTTCGGCTCTGTCTCCATACTCTGGGGTTCCTGCAGCTAAGGAAACGCCCACATTCCTGAAGATTCTGGGCCTTTGGAAAAAGAGCCAAGACTTTCCTTTTCACTGAAAGCCATTCCTGCATCTGCAGTGCTTCAGCCCAGCCTTGTTTGGGAGGCCTTGAGAGCCCCTGTGCAGACATTTTATAGCTTGACACTGTGACTCCCATGGTGGGGCCATCTATCGCTGACCTTGAAGGTCTCCAATCCTTCCTGGCAGATCCCACCCACTCTGCCCCACACCTTCGCCCTTAGCATCTCGGTCTGGGCTGGAAGCCCACTCTCCTTGGGAAACATGTGCTTGCCAAGAACTCAGAAGCTCTCTGGTCATCCCAGCTAGCATCGTTGGCTCCCACCAAAATCCTAGGGAAGCTTGGGGCTCTACGGGAGGATGGCCACGGCCTGATCCCGGGTCCCAAATGTCAAACTGTTGTAATCCTCCAAGAAGGGGCTCAACAAAGGCTTCTGCCTTCTCCCCATGATTCTGAACCAGCAGGCCTCAGGCCTGAGGCTGCAGTGGACAAGAGGACCATCGCTTAGCAGAATGGGAGGGTCAAGCTTCACAGAGGGTATGATCCATTCCAACCGACATCAGTACTATTGTCTCTCTTGCCTTTTGGTCAACATCTGTCATTTTCACTGCATCTCAGGACTTCCATGGAAGGAAACAGCCCCATTTTACACCTCAAATTGGCAGGGTTCTCGAGGGAAAAGGCAATGAATGGATGAGACACAAGTGGCCAGAGGTAGGCCCAGCTTCTCCCTAGCAGGCCAATGAAGACTCAAATTGAAATAGAGAGAACCAGCATGTCCCAGAGCTGGCAGGGGCCTGAACACCCACCAAGTCCAACTTCCTGACAGATTAGGAAACATAGCAGAGGAGGCGGTACCTGCCCACGATCATGTGACTAATTCTTGGCAGAGCTGGGGCTGGGGCTGCTGATCCTCAGACCTTTCGGTACTTTAGGCCCTGCAAGGGATAAGACCTTTGACTAGATTCGTGAAAGTCATTTAATGGCTCCCCTGGTCTAGATGGCAAAAGTGAAAGAACCTGTATCCTTGAGGATCTATCACTGACGGGGCAGATGGGAGATGGACACAGAGAAGTACACCCAATGCAGACACCAAGTTATCTTTAGGGCATTCCAAGAGCTTCAAAGCACTGACTCTTAAGGAGCTAGAGGAGATGGCCAAGCATTCTAAGGGGCAGGAGGGAGCCCCAGAAGATTTGGAGAAGGAGACTAGCATGGTCAGATCTGTATTTAAGACAATACCTCTTTGTCAAGGGTATTGAGGACGAATCCCCTCAAGAGGGGATGGAAGGAGGCAAGGGACCAAGGTAGGGGAATCCTTCTTCTAATCCCAGAGATGGGAAGGGACTGAAACTGGGTGGTAACCACTGAGGAAAGGGGCTTGGGTTCAAGAGATTTTGTGGAGGCTGCATGGACAAAAGTTGGCAACTGATTGAATATGGGCACTGAGGGAACCAAGGGGCTCAAGGGTGACTCTGAGGTTAGAGACTCGATTGATCGGCAGTTTCCAGGAAGACTGGGCTGGACACATGCAGGTGGAGCTGCTCAGCAGGCAGCTGGTGAGAGGGAAGGGAAGGGCTAGAGACCCTGCCTGTCTACGTATTCCAGTCCAGTCCGACTGGATGGGGTTCCGACCATTCTGTATTTCCAGAAGGATTTCTCTCTCTTGTTTGCAGTGACCATTGGCCCAAATCTCAATGGCTTCTGTGTCAAGCGGCAGACTCTCGGAAAGAAAGGAAGGCACTGTGCAGTAGAGTGGGCAGGCAGATGCCCTCTGCCTAGGCGCCATGTGTGCGGGCACCATTCCTAACTGGCTTTATTCTAGTTATCAGCACAGCTCCAGAACATCTCAGTTTAAGAAGATTCTGTTCCTGTTTGGCTTCCCAACCTTATCTCTTCATCTCCCTTGTGATGGCTTAATCATCTCCCAGGCAACCATTTGTGACCTCAGCCAGGGCCTCCGCAGCTGGGACAAATGAATGAATAACCAGCACCAGCAACGAAATGATGAATCCTGGGGGCAGGGGAGCCAGGGGAGCCAGGGTAGAAGGCCTCTTCAGCTTGGCCTCCTGCCGCAGGGACCCAGCTGGGTGTGAGCAACCAAAGTGAGCCAGTCAAAGGCCCGGGAGGCCGTTCGGGGCATGGGCATTAGTAGGACAACGCTTATATGTGTTGACCAAGACCCAGCCTGTGGGCACATTGCCCTTTGGAAGAGGAGGTCCCATGACCCAGACTGGCATCTCAATAGCACCTTGGAGTTTGCATATCATTTCACAAACGCTGTCTCGGTTAAGCCCTACTTCAAGCTTCACCATGGAGCCATCAGGCGGTCTGAGGAGAGAGGGCAAAGAAAAGGGAGGCAAGAGGCTCCCAATGCCCCAATGACTGGGGGTGAGCTTGCACCTAAGAAGGCAGGAGAGGAGAGAACTCTGTGAATGACGAGGCCTTGAAACTCATCTAGTCTCATCCCTCATTTTTGAAAGGGGGAAACTGAAGCCTGGAGAAGTTATATGCTTGGTTCAAGGCCACACAAGGAAGGAATTGTACACTCTAAGCACTCTCTCTATTCTAGCCTTCCTTCCCCTGGCACTGCATCACCCCCTACTGCTAAGACCCAGAACTACAACTAGAGGGCCCAGTGAGTCTTGAGTTCAGGTTGGATTTCAGACCACCACTGGGCAAGTCACCCAGTCACTCTCTGCTTTAATTTCCTTCTGTGTAAAATAATGCTCATAATGGTGGCTACCTCCAAAGATGGTGGTGATGCTCAGAGGAGACATTATTTGTAAAGTGCTTAGCCCAGGGCCTGGCACACAGTAAATGCTATAGAAAAACTTGTGAGATCTCAATGTAAAATTTGCTACTGAGCGTCTAGCCTCAAGACCCAGGCGACATCCAGTACATTGTTTCCGGTTTCCAACATCAGAGCTACTTGAGCACTTCGGGACCATGGGAAGTGTGGCTGGAAGCAGTCCTCCTCACAATTGCTCAGTCCAAGTCCATCCTTCTGCAGAGGTGGGAAGTGAGATGCAGGAAGGGAAGGCAGCATGGAGGCAGATACTCAAAATGGCAGCATGAGGAAACTCACAGTGTGGGGAACCCCTCCAGTGATGAAGATCACAACCCATTGAAGCCTAGGAACTTAACCTGAGGCACATAGAGGGCAAGTGACTTGGCAGTAGTCAATGGGGGCAGAATTTGAACCCGGGTCTTGCTGACTCTGAGTCCAGCACTTTATTATACTCATGCCTTGCACCACTCTCCCTTCAAGCAGTTGCGTATTGAAGAAGTCTAGAGAGAAACAAGACTCAAGGTCTGTGCACTTGGACAGGCTTCTCTCTGGCCCCTGCTTGGGGCTCAGTAATGAGGGGAACCCTGGTAGTGCTGCAGATCAGGGCTGCCAATTAGTGGACAAGGTCTGCTGCATGCCACTGACCGAGTGCCATGCCAGACACGGGCCCCGTTGGGCAGCCGGATGGGGAGGAAACAGACAACGAGACATTTCCCAGCACTTTGAAATTACATTTGTGTTTCCATTGAGTTGGGAAATATTCTTTGACACATCTAAAAATACCTCGGCCTCCAGCTTCTGCTTGGGGCTGTTCTTGCTTGTTGACTCAGGATTTTAATAAGTTTCTGACTCTCTCATACTTCAGACTTCTTCAGGGCCCTGCCCTAAGGTAGCACGGTATCCTGGGAGGGGACTTGCAAACCCAGAAGTCTGAATTTAGATCCTGGACTTGCTTAGAAAATGCGGCAACCTTAGGGGAGGTCCCTTCCCCTTGCTGGGTCTCAGTTTCCTTCTGTGTAAAGTGAGGGGGTTGGACTAGGGGATCTCGGAGGCCCCTTCCAAAAAAGTACATCTAGTTGGCAAAACATTGTGCAGACGTGAACTCATCTGGACCTCAAAGCAGCACCGTGAGGCAGGTGTTATTAGTGCTCCCATTTGATAGATGGGGGAACTGAGGCTTAGAGAGATTCAATCATTCATCCAGGGTCTGGGAAGTTCTGTCCCTCACTTAATTGTGCCTCTGATGATCTTGTCACTAATTCTGTGCTTAGCACAGAGCCTGGCACATAGTAAGTGCTTAATCAGTGTTAACAGACTGACTGATTTAGAAGCATCATGGGGACTAGCTGGGCCTCATAGGCAGCCATAGTCTTACCCTAGTCCACACACAGCCTTGAATACCTGAAGGGTCTACAAACTCCCAGTCTAGAAATACACTTGGTCCTTTCAATTGTGTCTCACTCTTCATGACCCCACTGGGGGTTTTCTTTGTAAAGATCCTGGAGTGCTTTGTCGCTTCCTTCTCCAGCTCATTTTCCAGAAGAGGAAATCGAGGCAAACAGGGTGACGTGACTTGCCCAGGGTCACTCAGCTAATAGGTGTCTGAGGATATATTTGAACTTGGGTCTTCCTGACTCTAGACCCAGTGCTCTGTTTGTTCACTGTACCACCGAGCTGCCTTAGGCACAGAGATTGTCTGTAACGAATAGGAAGAGTCAGAGGTAGGATTTTTGTTCCCTCAATCTAAACACAGGCATTATGGCCCAAAGGAAAGCGAGGCACCAAAAGTGCCTGGCATACCATAGGCACTTAATAAATGCTTGTTCATTGATGGATTGACAGCAAGGTTATACAGTGAATTAGTCAGTAACATATATGTGGCAGTGTTGGTACTAACACACCTCCATGAGCCAGCAGCAAGGGGCCACGTTCTTCCAGACAGGGACGGCACTCGGGAAGTCAGCCACTTCCTCTCGCCCTGATTCCCACTGGGACCCACGGAAGGGGTCTGTGAACTGCCCTCTGTGGTGTAGACAGTGAGAGACAGAGGCAGAGACACCCCGAATTACCTATATTTCCTTTGTATTGATTTTCTAGTGGAGTAAGCAAGCAAGCTTGGATATCACATCTACTGCATGGCAGGCACTAGACTAAACACTTTCTACAAATATCATTTCATGTGATCCTCTCAACAAGCCTGGGAGATGGATGCTGCTGTGATGCTCACTTTACAGTTGAGGAAACTAAGGCAGGCAGATTAGTGAGTAAGAAGAAACAAGTTGCCTGCCTGATGAGGACATCCTTCCTAGCTTCCCTTCTTCTCTTGCTACCCATCCCAACAGGCTGCTGGGAAATCCAGCTGGGAGGCTGCACAGATGCCGCGACTTGGTCCTGCCTCCATGTCTACAGAGCATCTGGGTCTTAATCAAATCTATCTGTCACGGTGTGGGAGATGACATATGGGCCAATTTTCCAAGCCTCAGAGCCATCGAAAATTAATTTGTCTACATTTTCCTAAAGAGCAAGTGACTTTACCAAAACGGCCACCTTAGAAAGAGGTGAGAACTTTTTGGTTCTGAGGGAGAGCACGGCCTCGAGGCCAGACATCCTTGGGCCATCTCCCACCTCCCAGTCGGGCTCCAGGGTAACAGGAGCAGGAAGGTGATGAAAGGGAGGAGAGAAAGCTACATGAAACCCATGGCCGCCCTTCTTGTTCTAGCACAGAAGTGGGCTCAGCCCCAGCTTCAGAAGATTCGGAACAACACTGCCTACCTTCGAAATTTATCTGCTGATATTAATAAAATGCCAACACACAGAGGCTCCCAGGATCCACTGAGAGCACCATTGATTGCTGCCAGGCTGCTCCCTCAGGGCTGGTAGATAGAGCAACAACTCAGCCAATGAGAGGTGCTGGCATGCCCACTTCAGTTCATAGCTGGGTAGTTAAGCTGCCTTCAGCCCACACCGATAACACCATCTGGAGCTAATGGGGGAGAAGGGGTTATGCCGGGTGAGGTGAGGGTAGACTTGGGTAGCCAAACCTTGTCAGAGAAAGCGTAGGGCTCTAGTGAGAAGGCCAAGGTGCCAGGACCACTCACTTAAGGGGCTCAGCCTCTGGACCCTGCCTTTTCCTCATCTCCATCTTTGTTCCCTCTGGTCTATCTGTATGTACTCCCAGTGTTTCCCACATAAGCGTCAATGGGCATTGCAAGATTGAGGGGAATGAACACTGGAGTGGCCAGCAGAAGACCTGGCTTTGAATCCCAGCTGGGCTGCCAATTAGCGGCATGATGGTAGGCATGTGTCATTGAGCCTCTCTGACTCTTAGCTTTCTATGAAGAAGTCAGACTAAATGATCTCCAAGGTCCCTTCCATCTCTGACACAAAAGAACCTGAGGAATTGAGGCCCATGAGTCATCAAAGAGGCAGAATGCATCCGAGGAGAAAATGGCATGAAATGGGACCAGAGAGCTGTGTGGGATGGCAGATGGCGACACAGCCCTTTCATCTTCTCCTGGCTGTCCTGGCCTTTCCTTTTAGCTTGATTGCGCCTGGCAAAATACAATGGAGGAGAAAAGACGTGGGGCAGAGGAAGGTAAGGACAGGGCATAATAGTCACCATCTTTAAAAAGCTAAAGCATACTGGGGGGAGGGAAGAGGGGCGGGAAAGAAAATGAATCATGGAAACATGGAAAAATACTTTTGAAAAATAAATGAATTAATTTTTAAAAATCTAAAGCATAGACATAGGAGTTCTTTCAACCAAATAGTTATCACTGAAACTTGGTGGGATGTGCTTCCTGCCTAGAGTATGGCTCTGGAAGGATATGCCTTACTCCAAAGAGGTTTAGAAAGGGGTGGCTGGGTGATGGTGATCATAAAGGAAGAAGGGGCACTTATATGAATAAATCGAGAAACCAGAGCACGGAAAATGTGATTCAAGGCATTTGGGTGACTTATGATGGAAGGAAAGCCAAGCAATATTATCCCCCAAACAGAATACAGACCACCAGTACGGGAGGAAATGAATGAGGAGCATAGGACACAAATCACAATCCTGATACTAAAGCACGGTGGAGCAGGGAAGGAGGGCTTCAATTATCTGGAAATCTGCCAGAATGATCTCTCTGACAAAAAGCGAGCAGCTGATCATTTCTTGACTTTCCATAATTATAATTTCATCCTTCAAAAAGTGAAGGAAGTAAAAAGGGGAAATTTGATTCAGGAGGTGATTTTCATCAACAAGTAAGAACTGGTTGCTGGGGGAACAAGACTGACTTCAAAAGACTGAAGATGAAGCATACCTACCTCCCACCTCTTGGTAGAGAAGCGATGGACTAGAGAGGCAGAAGGCGATCTGAATTCCCAAGCAGAGCCCATGTGTGTATTTATTTTGCCCGACCAAACGTATTAGTTACAAGGGAGAGCTTATACTTGGGGAGAGAGGTGGGAGTGGCAGATTAGTGGGTAGTGAGTGATAGATTCACAAAAAGAGCAATAACACTTTTTTTAATTCCTAGAAGAAAATAAACATGCAGAAGAACACATAAGCAAACAGAACCATCTCGTTACTACCTTGTTAAATGTGCATGTATGTAACAGATGTACATAACCGAAGTCCACAGGTCCTTTCACACACCTTTTCTTGGTCTTTTTTTGTGTACGGAAATATTTGTGTTTATTGATTAATTTCACAATAAAAAAATTTAAAAAGTGAAATGAAGGGGTAGCACTTACTATGTTCTAGGCACAATGGAGTAATCTGGACCTAACCCTTTGAGGATACTATCAGTCATGGGGACCGCACATATTGAAGGGATAAGGCAGTGCACATGAGCGGAGAGGGTTGCTTGACTCTCTAATGACCCTAAGGTCTTTTTCCAGAGAGGGCACTATAAAGATGGAGTCAACTCATACTTTTAAGCACCCACTATGTGCCAGGCACCGTATTAAGTGCTGGAGATACAAAGAATGACAAAACCCCCCAAACAAAACAATCTTTGCCCTCAAGGAGCTCCTAGTCGACAGGAGAAAACAACATGCAAACCATGTACCAACGAGATCCAGGTAGGATATTTTGGGAATAGCCTTACAGGAGGAAGGCACCCAGATGAAGGAGGCCTGGGAAAGGCTCCTAGAAGAACGTTAGACTTTAGCTGAGCCTTGAAGGAAAGAGGTGGAGATAAGAAGGGGAAGGCATGGGGAACAGCCAAGGAAAATGATCAGAACCAGAAGATGGGGTGTCATGGCCAAGGAACAGCAAGGAGCTATTTCTTCCCAATGTCACTGGATCATAGAGTATGTGGAGAGGAGTAAAATTTAAGAAGACTGGAAAAGCAGGAAGGGGCAGGCTGGGAAGGGCTTTGAAGGCTAAACAGGATTTGATATTCAATCCTAGGAGTACTCGGGTGCCACTGAAGTTGACTGAATAGGCGGAGGATTTGCTCAGGCCTGGGTTTTAGGAAGATCGGTTTGACAGCTGAATGGAGGGTCGACTAGAGTGGGGAGAGAGAGAGAGTAGAAAGATCAAGCTTTTGCAATAGTCCAGGCATGAGGTGACGAGGGCTTATGCCAGGGCAGTGGCAGTATCACAAGAGAGAAGAGGGGGGGGGGTTAGATGATTTGATATGCGGGATAAGAGAATGAGGAGTCGAGGATGAGGGTGGGTAGCACGGGGGGGGATGGTGGTGCCCTCCATAGGAAGAGGGAAATTAAGAGGAGGGGAGAATCCGGGGGCCAAGATCCTAAGTTCAGCTTTGGACATGTTGAATTTTAGATGTCTACAGGAAATATTTAAAAGGCAGTTGGAGATGCAAGACTGGAGTTCAGAGGAGAGGTTAGGGCTGGACAAGTAGATCTAAGGGCAATCTATATCCAGAAGATAATGGAAGCTGTGGGAGTTGACAAAAGCACTGAATAAATGGTTGGATAATAAAATAAATTGGAGGAGAGAAAGGGCCCAGCACAGAGCTGTTAACAGAAGTGACATGGATGAAGATCTAGCAAAGGAGACTGAGAAGGAATGGTCATATAGGTAGGAGGAGAACCAGGAGAGAGAAGCATCACAGAAACCTAGAGAGAAGAGAGTCTCCAGGAGAAGAGGATGGTTGACAGCATCAAAGGATGAGGATTGGGAAAAGGCCATTGGATTTGACAATGAGGAGATAACTTTTTTTTTTTGTAAATCCTCACATTCCATCTTAGAATCAGTACTGTGTATTGGATCCAAGGCAGAAGAGCAGTGAGGGCTGGGCAATGGGGTTGAAGTGACCTGCCCAGGGTCACATAGCTAGGAAGTGTCTGAGGTCAGATTTGAACCCAGGACCTCCCATCTCTAGGCCTGGCTCTCCATCCACTGAGTCACCCAGCTGCCCCAGGAGATAACTTTTGAAAGAGCAGTTACAATTGAAAGATGAGATCAGAAGCGGGATGGTAAAAATATAAGAAGAGAATGGAGGAGAGGAAGTGGAAGCCCTGATTTCAGATGACCTTTTGGAGGCAGGACAGGGGACAATAGTTAGCAGGAGTGGAGAGGTCAAGTGAGGGGTTTTTGAGGATGGGGGAGATATGGGAACATTTGGTTGCTATGAGGAAGTAGTCAATAGATGTGGAGAGATTGTGGATAAGTGAGAGAATGGGGGTAAAAGAGGGGGCCAATCTGCTGGAGGCTGAGATGGATAGAATTACCTGTGCCTGTCGATTGGGGTTAGCCTTGGCAAGGAGAAATGGAGGGGGTGGGGGAAATAGGCATTTTGGAGTAACGGCTTCAGCCCCTGGGGAAGGTAGGGGGCACCAGAAGAGAGGGCTACTAACTCCCTAGAAATGCTGAGTTCTCCGTCAGCCCAGGGTACCATGTAAACCAGAGGGACTAAGGTGCCTAGGGGGGTGAAGCCCAGCAGAGCGGGGAGAGCTGTCTCTACTTTTTATGGGTGGGCTCAGAGATGCAACCTTTGCATTTCTCCATTGGGTTAAACTGGACAAGACCATGCCCAACCACTCCAGTTTCCTTGCCAAGAAAACCTCAAATGGGATCACAAAGAATCAAAAATGACTGAAAAATGCCTGAACGACACACAGAGTTAAATCGAACCTGTCACCTTAGTGCAAATATGAATAATAATATGGAAATGGGAATGGATCAGTGTCAGTGACACATGTAAAACTCAGTGGAATTGTGCGTTGGCTATGGGGGAAGGAGGAAGGGAGGGAAAGAACTTGAATCATGGAATTATGGGAAAATATTCAAAATTAATTAAATAAATAAACTTAATTTTTAAAAAAGTCTCTGCCTCCACTAGTTCTTCCCTCTGTAGGTGCTCTGGCTTTAGCAGCAACTCTCCAGCTCCCTCACTAATGGTCCAGGATCCTCAGGTATACTTCAGAAGAGTTATTAATCAGGACATGCATGTACATGTTGCTTTCTCCAATTATACTTAGAGTCAATGGGTTCAGAAGGCACAGTGAAAAATAGAACATGTATCATCCCCCCAGATAAGCTTTTCTAGATTGTAACAGTACAGCCCCCACCCCAGCCAGCCCTCGGCCCAAGGTGTCATCCCAGTCAAAGGCCCAACATGCTTGATCTTGGGGTCCCAGCTTCATCATTCCTGGGTCAGGGAACTTCCTTCATTGCTCACTTGTCTGCCTTTGCCGGACCTTTCTTTTCCCGTCCTTCGTCAGCCGGCTTCATTCCTCTCTATTTCCAACTCTTGGGTCAAGGGTGAAAGGGAACCTGCCCTTGACATGAATGGTGGGGAATACGGAAGCTGAGATGGCTTTGAGGAGGGGGCACACAGTGGCAAGGTAGGGGCGAAATGTTCAAAACGAACAACTTGCCTGGTTAAATGGAGTTGGGAAGCCTGTTTTTGGAGAAAGAATGGGGAGATGGCCTTTCTCGGGTATGGCATCTTAGAGGCCTGCAACAGGAGGCAAGGCCCCATTGGAGAGCTGGAGCCAAAGTTGGGAGAATAATCAATTCTGTGGAGCACTTGGTAGGGCCAGGGACTAGTCTTGGAAGTCCAGGGTCTGGGCCTAAAAGCTCTTTTTCTCCTTCTTTGAGCTTCCTGGCCCCCTGGCTAGGGATGGGGCATGAGGTTTGCCCTTCAGAAGATCTGATTCCTTCCTCAGAATTTCCTGGCATGGTTTGTTTTGTCTTTCCTTTGTCCCCTTGCACTCCCTAATTTGGATTCTAGCTCTCTCTATATATTATATTTATCATGTCATGTCTCTGCAATCTCCCTCCTTCTGAACTGGTAAAATGGAAGCTCTTTGAGGGCAAGGACCATTTCCTTTTGCCTTTGTACACCCAGTGCCCAGGCAAGTGTCTTGTATGTAGCAGGCATTTCATAAATGTATGACTAGCACACATACGAGAAAATAAAAATGATGGGGAGCCATATGGAGGGTGCTAGGTTGTAGAAGGCCAGAGGGCCATCACTGTGGCCCCAGGGTGGTCAGCAGAGCTTCCTTAGGCCAAAGTATGACCAAACCCTGCAAAGCAATGGATTGATGGCTACCTGGTAGGGTAGGGAGGTGAACCCCAAGGAATCATCCTGGGCCCTGGGTCATTTTTTTTCTTTTTTTAAAACAATTTAAATACGTAGTATATAATTGTTTTTTTTATATTGCTGCCATTTCCCAATGATCCCTCCCCATACCCCCAAACCCCATCTTATAACAAAGAAACAGTTAAGTAAAACAAATTGACCCAAAGTCTGACGAGGTGATCCCCAATTTAGAGCATTTGTTGATGGCAAGAGTAGAGGTCAAAGACGGCACGAAGGTGGCAAGGATCACTGCTGATGATAGAGTTGGGGTCCAACAGAACTTGGATAGTCTCTAGAACCGAAGAAGAAATGAAAAAAAGAAGACAATGGAGTGGGAATCATTGTAAAGTCCTATACTTGGCTTCTAAGAAACTTCACAAGTGCATGGTGAGAAATGGGGGGCTCGGTAGCAGTTTGAAATGTCTCTGAGGGTCTGAGTGGGCCGGAGGCAGAAGGGTGATGGACAACAGGCTCAGAGGAAGGCATATGCTGTGGAAGTTGGGGCCAGTGTGGTGCTTTGCTCACAGGGAAGGTCCTACAAGATGTTCCAGGTAGAGGTCGAGGCGAGAATTGGGAAGCATCAGCAATCTCCAGTTTTTAAAAGCATGAATAAAAGATTTATTTTGAAAAATAATGATTCCACTGGGGAAACATCCTATGCTCATATTCTCACTGGATGTGATACTCCTAATGCATAACTATCATGTCCCTCCACCAAGCCTTCTCTTCTCCCAGCTAAGCATCTCCATTTTCTCCTCAATCTGTATCTGGCTTTGTCTCTGGCCCCGATAGTCATCCTCCTGGATTCTCTCCAACTTATCAGAGTCCTTCCTGAAATGCAACATCCAGAACTGACCACCGACCTTCAGGCATGATCTAATGAGGGCAGCAGACAGCAGGGGATCAACTTTGCCAATTCAAATCAATAAGCATTTTGTAAACAGATACCTATTGGCAAGAGTCCTCCGTTGCTGCAGCCTAAAATAGGAGTCATTCTTTGGAGCGCCATGTCTTACCATCGATTCATGTTGAGCTTGCCAGTCTACTGATCCCTGGCACCCCCTCTCCAATTAACTTGGCCTTATACAATTTCATTCCCCTAAATTCTGCTCAAATGTTCAGCCGCGAGCTGGAATCCTTGAAGTTCCTGACTCTGTCATCTGTCTTAGCTAACTATTTGAGAACTATGGCATCTTGTTGGATAAGCATGCCATCCATAGAAGCTCTCAGAGCCTACCAATAGTGGCCCAGGAACCACAAGCACCTGTGTCATCACTTCCCCAGGACATAGCTCATTCTGGTGACTTGTGGAGGCTGAGAGAGCCTCTTACCATCTCTGGACACCTCAAGGTGCAAATCACTGACAATTCCCACTGTTCTCTCCTTCCCAATGTGGAAGACAATGACTTTCTTTGGCATAGAAAATAAGAGTTCATTACTTCTACTTCCATTGTCCATTGGCATGAGCTCATTCACCCCAAGAAGTCCTCCTATCTTAGCTTTGATCTTCTTGTTTACCGTTCCCAGAGATCTTTTCCAAATACCTTTTGCTGCCTTTCATATCCTTCACCAGCTCTGGCTCATTCCTTGATTTTTATTCCTTACTCTTCTTACAACACTACGCCATCCCTTCATGTTCATCTTCCAATACCCGCCTTTACTCTGATCTTCTCTGCATATCATTTTAAGATCTAAGTGTGTTAGGCCCTTATGCATCCCATCCTCTTTAGACAGATCCTCATTCCCTTCCAAATTGGAATAGTTAGTGTTTTCTGTCTCCAGAATTTCACTCTTGAGAGCTTTCCATTTCTTGTGCCAACTTCTCCTTATAGAATGTTAAGTTGTGCGCAAAAGTACTCTCACCACAGTTCATAGGCACCCCACCCCCCAACCAACAGTCATTACAGGGAGACCATCACCATTGAGCAGGACCAGCTTCATAGCCAGTGGAACAGCACTTTGGTGCCCCAGGACAAGAGCAGGGTCTAGAGCATCATTGGGCATTAAGGAGTGATGCTCGTGAGGAAATCCAGGAACCCAAAGTGTGAAGATCACTTGGGTGAGCACAGAAATAGAGGAGGGGATTGCCATCAATTATATTACAGACAACACTGCTGCTGCTCTTGAATAATAAATACTCTCCCAGAGACTCTAAACGAACACTCTAATGCAAATACTAACAACATGGCAATGGGTTCGAATCAAGACATATGTGATACCCAGTGGAATCACGCGTCGGCTACTGGGGGTGGAGGGGGGGAGGAAAAGAAAATGATCTTTGTCTTTAATGAACAATGCTTGGAAATGATCAAATAAAATATTATAAAATTTAAAAAAATAATAATAAATAAATACTCTCCTAGACATGTATGTAAGGCATGACTTCCATCCCACCAATTCTCAAGGATTGCCATGAGGTCGAGTTGCCCTCCTTGCACTAATTCACCCTATTGACCATCCTTGCCCTCCAAGGCCCTCCATTTAAGTGTTTGCTTTCTCTTTGGATGGTGTGTCCTCTGACTTGCCAATTCTCCAGAGCTACTGCTAGTTTTCTTCTTATATTGTGCCTGCTAGGCTCTAGTCTCCAGGTTTGTGTTGGCAGATTAATGCGGGGAATGTTCTTGCTCCCCCTTCCTCTAAATCAGATTCAGACGATCGCAGCGTTCTCCGCCCTTGCCTAATCGCCCATCATTCCGATATTTTAAGCCGTGATACAGAAAGCCAGATCTCAGTCTCAGGCATTGGTGTCATTCAGCCAACATTTATTACTACCTTCTTGAGCAGTCGCTTGTTTCTCCGATTCATCTTTCTCTTTTGGAGTCCCTACCTTTGATCAGAAGCCTGCATCCTCTATTGCTCAGTTTCTTGGCCAGGACAGAAGCAGATAGAGAAAGAGACAGACAGACAGACAAACAGACAGAGCATTTCTTCAGCACTTATGTGCCCAGCAGCATGCTAGGTGCTGATGATACAAATACGGGCAACGAAGACAATCTCTGCCCTCGAGGAGCCTATATTCTAGCAAGGGAAGACAGTACTTAAAAGGCCACCAGAAAACAGGAGATGGTGCTGGTTTGGAGTTGGTGGACCTAGAGTGAAGGCCTGATTCTAGGCAAGATAAAGTAAAAGCTCACCTGTCAGAGCCCTAGCTGGTTCCTAGGGCAGAAGCCAAGGTTCCTTTGGGGGAGAGGGAGGGATTAAGACCAGAGTGCAAGTGGCATAGTCTGGAGATGGACAGGAGACACCAAAGAATTTGGCTTATCCTAGAATCTCAGCCTTTCCAAGAGAGGGGAACTCAGTGGTCAGTCGGCTAGTCCAAGCAACAGAAGGACTATCCACAGCATCATCCCCTACAAATTAGCATCCAATCTCTCCTGGGACGCCTTCAAGGAACAGAAGACTCCAAGAGGGCTGGTAGCTTCTTCATGAGTGCCTCCGGAAAAGGCGGAGATGACGGCCAGAGCAGAGACGAACTGGTCTGGAGGAGGTGGCCAGGGTCTTTGAATCCTCAGGATGCGTTCTAGTTTCTAACTAATTTATACTATTGTGAAGTTTGACAACTCAGAAGGGGTTCCCTGTAATATCCTATAGGGGCACGTCACCGTACTAGAATAAGGTTTCTGTGGCTCGTCCAATTAGTGCTCCCTAGAGACAAGCGGCGGGCTGCAGCTTCCCCCTAAAGAACAAGCTTCATTTCCGTGGGGCACTTCTCAGCGTTCAGTGACCTTTCATCTGTGCCTTCTCTGTGTCACAGTTTTAACCATTTGCCGTACTCCGTCTCCCCCATTGCCTAACCTTGCCCCAGCCTCTTCGTAGCCACTTTTTCCTTTTGTGCTACTTCCATTCTTTCTAGGAACACCTTATTCTCCCCCATAATTAGGAGACTACAAAGGCCTTACTTACTCCAACCCTTTTATCTTCTCTTCTAGAGAGGAGACCAATTTTGTGCACAAATAAATGTTGGTTGGCCCTGACAGAAACACAGGTATGGTGTACTTTCAAAAGGGTACTGCATAGTAGACTTCCAGATGTAAGGCTGGCTGTCAGCCCCTTAAAGGACCCATGAGATCCCTAACTGGCACCCAGAGGGAGAGGAAGAGTCATTGCCAGTCACATGCACGTGGGCATGAGCACATACATATGTCTCCCATGAATGTGTGGACAATGGAGTTTGGAGTTCCTGGACTTGTTTCAAAGGTCCACCTGATGCCCTAGCCAGTTGAGCGGGTGGCTCATGGCCCTCTGGAGGGGCTCTTGCCTCATCCATCTGCTCCCATTCTCCTAACTCTAGGGTTTCCTTTACAATGAGGGCAGCCCGTGGGTGAGAGAGCTTTATCAGCTGACCTGGTATCAATCAGGCAGCCAAGCCCCTCTCTGGGCAAGTCAAGGTAAATATGGAGAAAGGTCTGGAACCATCTCAGGCCAGGCTTAAAGGTCAAGAAGAGGGTCCTTTCCCAGAGCACAGAGGCTAGTGATCAGATAACTCATCTGTGGCAGGGGTGGATATGGAACAGGAACAGATGGAGCTTGGGATGAAATCTCTGGACCCTCTGCCTCCCCAGGAGGCCCACACTGGCTCTCTCCACATCTCAGGAGCCAGACTAAAGCATGAAATGACCAGCCTAGTGGCCCATGGCGGGCCTAGTCAGGGGGCAGGGCTTAGACAGGAAATGGATTAAGAAGCTAGGCTCAATGCCATGGGGCCACTAATGATTTGCTTTCTCCATCCTCCTTCCTCCTTCCTCATCCTTCAGTCAGGCCACTCCCTGGCCAGCCTTGCTTGCACTAAATTCCTCACCACCTCTTGATCATCTGCTGTGTTCTAACCTCTCACAATAGGTGCGTCAGTAAATACGTATTGATGGCGATGGACTGATCAGTTGAGCTGGTGTTCCCTGAGCTAGCAGTTGAGGCACCTTGTCCAAAAGAGGAAAGCGATCTGGCATGAGCCCTTTGTGAGGAGGCCATGCTTTCTCTGTGGTGACTGCCAGGACTGGACAGGGCCTGGGCTTGGGGTTTTATCCATCTGGAGAAGTGCAAGGGGAAGGAAGTTATCTCTGAGTGTGGCTTGGAATCTTCTCTAGAAAACAGCCTCAGAGAATTGCCTAGAGCCCTGAGAGGTTCTATGACTTGCCCAGGGCCACACTGCCAGTATGCTGCACCAGAGGCAGCTTTCTAAGCACTACCCAACACTGGCTCTCAGTGATCACTGAGGCCCATTCTCAATGAACACGAGCTACCCCCTTGATAATAAATACATCCTAGAGCATTGCCAGGAACAGAAGAGGAAAGCCCAGGGTATTGCTACAGCTTTTCGGGACGAGGGTGGGACCAGAGGCGGCAAAGATAGATAAAGCAGGCTAGCTCTTTTCTGTGGGCTTCGCAACAGGAGAGTCATGGGATCGAGGGTTTGCTAAAGGAACAAGTCATGCAGCCTTGGTGTGCCCCTCGAGATGGAGAAACTGGTTGATAAGAGAGGCAAAACTCTCCTGATTTAGAGTGGTTCTGGCCAAGGGCAAAAAGGAGAGAGCTGGCCCTGTGGATGCCAGAGGTCCTTGCTTGGGCCGGGCATGAGCCGCACTCATTATTTTCATTGATGTCATCTGCTTACTAGGTACACCTGAGTCTCATGGCATGCAATCAATTAGCCAGACAGCTAGCTCTGCCACTATGTGTTTGTCGGTTCCCTTTAAACACAGAATCTGGCCAGTCGAAAGGCTCCTGATGGGTCCCCATCCTCTGAACCCGGGGCTCAGGTTCTTGTTCTTTTTCCAACTCTTCATGACCTCTTTTGGAGGTTTTCTGGGCAGAAGTGTTGGAGTGGTCGGCCATTTCCTTCTCCAGCTCATTTGGCAGCTGAGGAAGCTGAAGCCAACAGGATGAAGTGACTTGCCCAGGGTCACACAGCTAGCAAGTGTCTGTGAGGCTGGATTTAAAGTCAGGCTTTGCCTTCTATCTACTGAGTCACTTAGCTGCCCCCACTAATGTGTGCAAAGGATGCTGTTAGTCCCAAACCAAGGCATTCATTCCTCTAAATGGCATAGCAAGAAAGAACAATCTCCCTTAACAACCTGGACGCACTGTCCTGCAGATACACAACATGGGCACACACATAGCAGAGGACAGAGGCCCACTCACCTGGGGAAAGCTGGGAACAACCTCCATTGTGCCACTAGCCTATAGATGACTTGCCTCAGCTCCTGGTGACTGGTCTCGATAGACTATGCTGGACCCCGCCTGCTCCTGCGCAACGTTCCACTGGAGGCTGTACCACTGAAACGCTCCACCAAGGTACTCCCGTGCTCTTCTCGAAAAGCATGCTGGCAGACCAGTGGACGCCTCCCCTGTTTCGCTCGCCTGGAGACTCACCCTAGAGGCTAACCATCTCTTGAGCAGGAGCTTCTCAGCCTCAGGTGTCCAGGATGATTCTCACTAGCTGTGGCCCACCCACAAGCTTTGCCTTTTTTCTTTTCTGTGTTCCTGGCCTTAGTCAGTGGGAGATCTCATCCTCAGGACAATTAGTCCAGAGACCTTCTAAATGTGTCCCGCCCTCACTCAGGGAGGGGCCATCTCCCCGACCTCTCGGAGCCTCAAGGTTCCCCAGGTTTTACTTCTGGACTTCTCCCACCTTTTCCTGACAGAATGTCAGCTGATCAGTGCATTCCTGGCCTATCCACGTGCATATACTGGCCAAGTCAAAAAGGGCCTTTTCCATGGTCTTGCAAGATCATGTTTAAGCCAAAGTAACCCCAACAGGATGGGAGAGTTAACATCTACGGTCCTGGGAGGGGGACAATGGGGCAGAACCGGGACTGTGCTTTGTAGGAAGATGTGTGTTCTAGGAGATGGCCGTGAAGAGGAAAGTCCCATCAGCCATGGGGGACAGACAGCCTGGGCAAAGGCGGGTGGTGGGACTCAATAGCCTGAGGTAGTCTCCCTCCTCTCCTCCTCCACCCCTTTCTCCAAATAAGGGGCTGAGCCAACATGAAGGCCACTGGGTTTCCCCAGTGCTGGTCTCCCCAACCTCACCCCTCTGGAGATAGGAATTCCCATAAGACACCACACTATCTCCAAGCAAAGAAAAGGGCCAAGGCTCATCCCCGCCCAAAGCCAGACACTCAGACATTCATTGGCTGCTTACCCAGACTGATTCAGACTTGCCATCCATCTTCAATTCCCTGCCTGGGAGGAGGGCTAGGGCTCGGGTGGAGGGGGTAGGGACTCAGGCAGCCCAGTTCCTCTCCCAGCTGAGGCTGTCCAGACCATCCTGCTCCCTGGGTGGGAGAATGGGGAGGGGCCTCTCCTGGATGCCAGACTCAGAAAGGGGCGCCAGTGCGAGGCACTGCCACATGGGAACATGGAAAGAAATAGCCCTCCAGAGAAAAGCTGTCAGCGTCTATCCAAGAGTTCAGGCCATAAGAAAAACCACTGCCGTGCCTTGCAGGAGGCCCCTGTCACAGAGCCATGTTTGTGTGGGGCCCAACTTTGTTTCAAGGTCTGATGCTTGAGAGAACACACACATGGAGACCAACCTGTCTGCTCTCACTCCCAGGATGCCTCTGCCCAAAAGCAGGACCCAGGATCCTGCTTGGTGTGCGCATGGCAGGGAGGGGCCAGCTATGACGAAGGCAAGATGCTCTCCACCCTCCAGCTTGGGGATGGGGGGGGGGAGGAATGACTGGCTATTTGACTGGGCCCCAATTCTGAATGGGCTGGATCATTACAAGCCAAATACATTGACTTCCCTGACAGTCACCTGCCAACGGGCAGAGCCTCCAATCCTGCCCCCTTCAGGGAATCTCCATGACACAGATTCTGGGCCAGAGGGGACCAGAGTGCCAAGAAAAAGGGAGCCATTCAGGGTGGCCTGCTGGTCACCTTCTGCATGCCATTTTCATGCTCGCTTCTCCAAGTGCCGGCCCACGGGTTAGTGATGGGTAGAGGGAGGAGACATGGCCAGGACACTCATTGCCACAAGTAGGGACCACTCAAGAGGTCCAAACCAGAGTGCTGTCCATACATGGGAGATTCTGGGGGAAGATCCTCACCGGTGAGGCCGTGGGGAAGGCTCTGGGGAGATAGCGCCGTTCAAAGACTGCTTAGAGAGGAGAAAGAGAAACTTTCTGGCAGAGGGAGGCGAGAAGTCAAAGGCAAAGATTCTGGGGAGCACAGTGTGTTCAAGGACAGCGAGTTGGCTGGCTTACCAGGAGCAAGGCATGCATGGAAGGAGGACCTATAAAATAAGAGGGAAAAGAAAAGTTGACCTTTCCCCAGCAGACAATAGGGAGCCAACGAGGGTGTTTCAGTAAAGGAGGGATGTGACCAGATCTCTGCAGGAAGCAGACTGGTCTTGGATAAGAAACAGCCAGGGGGATCAAAGGGTACCTGTTGGGGCATGAGCTTCCCAGGAAGGTAGGAAGAAGTCAGGTTGTGAAAGGCTTTCAAAGCCAAGCAGGGTTTGGGATTTGATCCGGTCAGTGGTCGTCACTAGAGTTTATTGACCAGGCTGATGGCAAGTAGAGAGAAGGATCTATTGGGAGGCCTTCCTGACGTCTAACCTCAGTCCCTACTATTAAGCACAAACTCCTTTCTTCCTGTTCCCTGAGAGCACCTGACAGACTGGGTCAGCCATGGAGCTGGCACCTCCTGGAAAGAAGGCTAGCCTGAGAGGAGGAGCCGAGCCTCCCAGGTCCAAATGGAGGGATGGAGGGATGGAGAGAGAGAGAGAGAGAGAGAGAGAGAGAGAGACAGAGAGAGAGAGAGAGAGAGAGAGAGAGAGACAGAGAGACAGAGAGACAGAGAGAGAGAGACAGAGAGAGAGACAGAGACAGAGAGAGACAGAGAGAGAGAGAGAGAGAGAGAGAGAGAGAGAGAGAGAGAGAGAAGAGAGACAGAGAGAGAGAGAGAGAGAGAGAGAGACAGAGAGACAGAGAGACAGAGAGAGAGAGACAGAGAGAGAGACAGAGACAGAGAGAGACAGAGAGAGAGAGAGAGAGAGAGAGAGAGAGAGAGACAGAGAGAGAGAGAGAGAGAGAGAGAGAGAGAGATTGGGAGAGGGAGAGAGACAGACAGACAGACACAGAGAGACAGATAGAGACAGACAGACAGAGATGAGGGGGAGAGACAGAGAGAGAGAGGAGGGAGAGAGAGATGGGGAGAGAGACACAGAGAGAGACAGAAAGAGAGACAGAGAAGGAGAGGGAGGGAAGGGGAGAGACAGAGAGAGAGACTCAGAGAGACAGAGAGGGAGAGAGAGGGAGAAAGAGACAGAGACAGAGAGATAGAGGGAGGGAGGGAGGGAGAGACAGACAGACAGACACAGAGAGACAGATAGAGACAGACAGAGATGAGGGGGAGAGACAGAGAGAGAGAGAGGAGAGAGAGAGGGAGAGAGAGATGGGGAGAGAGACACAGAGAGAGACAGAAAGAGAGACAGAGAAGGAGAGGGAGGGAAGGGGAGAGACAGAGAGAGAGACTCAGAGAGACAGAGAGGGAGAGAGAGGGAGAAAGAGACAGAGACAGAGAGATAGAGGGAGGGAGGGAGGGAGAGACAGACAGACAGACACAGAGAGACAGATAGAGACAGACAGAGATGAGGGGGAGAGACAGAGAGAGAGAGAGGAGAGAGAGAGGGAGAGAGAGATGGGGAGAGAGACACAGAGAGAGACAGAAAGAGAGACAGAGAAGGAGAGGGAGGGAAGGGGAGAGACAGAGAGAGAGACTCAGAGAGACAGAGAGGGAGAGAGAGGGAGAAAGAGACAGAGACAGAGAGATAGAGGGAGGGAGGGAGGGAGAGACAGACAGACAGACACAGAGAGACAGATAGAGACAGACAGAGATGAGGGGGAGAGACAGAGAGAGAGAGAGGAGAGAGAGAGGGAGAGAGAGATGGGGAGAGAGACACAGAGAGAGACAGAAAGAGAGACAGAGAAGGAGAGGGAGGGAAGGGGAGAGACAGAGAGAGAGACTCAGAGAGACAGAGAGGGAGAGAGAGGGAGAAAGAGACAGAGACAGAGAGATAGAGGGAGGGAGGGAGGGAGAGACAGACAGACAGACACAGAGAGACAGATAGAGACAGACAGAGATGAGGGGGAGAGACAGAGAGAGAGAGAGGAGAGAGAGAGGGAGAGAGAGATGGGGAGAGAGACACAGAGAGAGACAGAAAGAGAGACAGAGAAGGAGAGGGGGGAAGGGGAGAGAGAGAGAAAGAGAGACAGAGAGACAGAGAGAGAGGTAAAAAGCGAGAGGGAGAGAGATCACATTCCTCCCAAAGCCCAAGTGAAATCCCTCTAGCTCCTGAGTTGCTAGACAAAGCCAAAATCAGAGTAATTAGCAACAAGGAACATGTATTAAGAACATGCAATTAGCAGCCATTGGGTTATAATTTGTGTCTAACCCTCCTGTGCAAAAATCATTGATACAGTATCCAGTGATTTCTCCCCTGGCACTAGGAACAGGGATCTAGGAGCCTAGCTAGTAAGGAGGGGTGGAGTGAAGATGTGGTACAAATTCAGGGTATGAACAGTGAGGATGGAGCCTTGGCACTCAAGCCTCTACAAAAGCAGAAGGTACAGCTTTTGATGCTTCAGCCCCAACAAGCTACTCCAGCTACACTATAAACCAATAAATGCCATTTCAGAACTCAGAGAAGGTCCCACCTTAGAAAACAGCTGGGAAAATGTGACATTGTGTGACCTTGGATAAGTCACTTAACTTCCCTGTGCATCAGCTTTCTTGTGCGTAACTGGATTGCTTGTCACTCTCCCCTGCCTACCATCTTCAGATTATCTGCTATAACTACTCTAGGCAGGGGTTACCTCAGCAGCAGGCTGAAGTTATTCAGAGCTAAGAGAAAGCACTCCCAGGGGTCCTTGGCCCTGGATGTGAGGATGTGGTGCACATTTGGAAGAGAAGAAGAGCTGCATGGGAAGGAAAGCCAGAGAAGTGAGTAGACCGAGCTCCTAGGGAGATCCAGGACATTTGTTAGCAGTCCGGAGCCCAATTGATAACAGAACTGAGAAAAACGGGATTATTAGAGCTGAGGGAGTGAGCGCAGTCCAGCCGAAACCCTGACCATTCCAGAGCTAAGTCAAGGTGCTTGGGAAGATTGCGGTCTGACTCCTGGCAGATTAGCAGGTCTCCATTGCCAGCCACTGAGCATGTGCTGGGAGGAGACTTTCTTAGGCTCGTATTGTGCTGTCGAACACCACGTTAGTGAACGGATTGACGTGGCCCACACATGGAGGAAATTTCCTCACCCTTTCCATTTCCCCAGGAGACTTTGAGCTCCCCCCACCCTGATGTGGAAAGGTGTAGGGAATGGGATTTATTTCTGTATGGGGTAGAGAATGATGGCTTTGGGGTTATTTCCCTTCTTATCGACATTTCTTTCACAGCTCAATGAAATGCTTTTGCTCTATTTATTGTCTTGTCTAACGGGTCGCTGTGCTCAGCTTGATGGCTCACTTGATGACTTCCATGGTTGATTGTCCCCAGCAGTAATGACAGCAAGCACACCGAGTCCGGTATTGCAAGGAGTTGCAGAGGTGTGTGGCATTCGTGCTCCAGAGCGTGAGGGAACACTGGGTAAACTAAGAAGTGGGGCCTCGCCCATGCTTGGAAAGATTCTCCATTTCATTGGTGAGGATCTTCCATCTCCACTCCTCAGGAGCTGATTTCAGTGATTGCTATGATTCATCTCCTAGTGGCCGACCATCTGCATTTAGCTCTGCTGAGTTGAAAAAGGCCAGCACACAGTCCATCCCCGGGGCCGTACTCAAGGCCTTGCCAGCTTGGCCCGAGACCTGCCAGAGTTTATTTTTCACTGGCAGAGCCTTTGAGAGCCCGAGGTCCCTGCTGCTCCCTAACGAAGCCATGGACAAGGACATCAGGGAAGAATGAACATTCGTGGCTCCTGACTGATAACCCTAGTCCAGTCACCTCTGTCTCCTTAGCCTCCATTTCTTCCCAGGAAGACATGGAACTAGATGGCCGCCAGCTTACTCCCATTCTGAGTGCTAGGCTCCCGTTACTTCACTCGGTCTCACAGTCTCACTCTCTGCTCTCTTTGGAGAGGGACGTGGCCTCTGTAGTGGCTTTTCTGAGCATGTCTGGGAGAGCTAGAAAAAAGAAGACCCTTTCCCAGGTCCCAATTCAATCCAATTAGACAATCATTTGACTAGTTCCTTCCACGTGCAAGAGACTGTTCTAATCATCTGGAATGCAACAGTCCTGCTCCCCAAAAGCTTACATTTTACTTGGAGTTACAATTTGCACTTAGAATAGGAGAAGCACCATGATGTAGTAAGTAGAAAGAAAGCTGAACTCAAAGCCAGGAGGACCTGGGTTCGAGTCTCACCTTTGACAAATACTGCCTGTGTGACCTTGGGCGACTCACAACCTCCCGTGGATTCAGTGATCTTCCTCTGCTGATGATTCTTGGCTTTATCCAGCTCTGACCTCCCTGTTGACCTCAAGACTCCTATGTCCAACTACCTACCCATCCCGAACTGACTGTCCCACAGACATCTTAAACTCGACTAGTCCAAAATGGAATTCGTGGTCTTTCCCCACAAGCTCTCCTCTTTTCCTGACTTCCCTCTTAGGGTTGAGAGTACCACCATCCTCCCAGCAATGCAAGCGCACGACCTATGTGTCATCCTGGCTGGCCTCCTTACTGCCTCTCATCCCCCATATCGAATCAGTGGCCAAGTCTGATTGTTTTTACTTTCATAACATAATACTTCTTGTCTCCTCTGGCACTGCTATCCCCCTGTGCAGGCCTGCATCCTCGCACACCAGGGCTACTCCAATATCCTGAGGGTGGGCCAGCCTCCTGCCTCAAACCTCGCCCTGCTCCAATCCATCGTCCAGCTGTCAAAGTGTTTTTCCCAAAGTGCAGGACTGACCAGGCGCCCCTCTATTTGCCAAATGCTAGCAGCTTCCTATCCCCTCCAGGATCAAATTTGGAGCCCTTTGTTTGCTTTTTAAAGTCCTTCACAACCCGACTCCTTCCCACTTTTCCAGTCTCCTTACACTTGACCTTCTCCCCCAATTTCTTTGCAATCCAGTAACATTGCTGGATGTCTGTACCTCAAATAAAACCCTCCATCTCCTCATTGGGCATTTTTTCCTGATTGTCTCCCATGCCTGGAATTCTCTCCCCCCTCATCTCCACGTCCTGACTTCCCTGGCTTCTCTCTCTCTTCCTTTCTTTGTTTTTTTAGTTGTTTATTTTTTGCTTCCTTCCTTCCTTCCTTCCTTCCTTCCTTCCTTCCTTCCTTCCTTCCTTCCTTCCTTCCTTCCTTCCTTCCTTCCCTCCTTCCTTCCCTCCCTCCTTCCTTCCTTCCTTTCTTTGTGTTTTTTCTTTTTGGTTGTCTCTTTATTTTTTGCTTCCTTCCCTCCTTCCCTCCTTCCTTCTTTCCCTCCTTCCTTCTTTCCTTTCTTTGTGTTTTTTCTTTGTTTTTTCTTTTTGGTTATTCTTTTGCTTCCTTCCTTTCTTTGTGTTTTTTCTTTTTTTCTTTTTGGTTTTCTTTATTTTTTGTTTCCTTCCTTCCTTTCCTCCTTCCCTACTTCCCTCCTTCCTCCCTCCCTTCCTTCCTTCCTTCCTTCCACTTAATTTTTTTACATTTTAATTTGCAGGCTTTCTCCCTTCCTACCGTGCACTAGAGAGGGTACCATTTGACAAAGATATAGATATAATATATGCACATACACATGTATACATATATGTAAACTAACATACCTGATTCTAATGATTGGAGGTGGACATTGACAGTTATTCCTCAAACAATATTGTTGTTGCTGTATATTATGTTCTCTTGGTTCTACACATTTCCCTCATTATCTCATGTAATTCTTTCCATGTTTTTCTGAAGTCAATTTGCTCAGCATCTCTTACGGCACATTCATATTCCATTACAATCATAAACCGCAATCTATTCAGCCATTGTCCAGTTGATGGGCATCACCTCCATTTCCAGTTCTTTGCCACCACAAAGACAGCTGCTATCAGTCTTTTTCACCATAGAGGTTCTTTTCCTTTTCCCCCAATCACCTTGGGAAAACAGACCCAACAGCGATATTGCTGGATCAAAGAACATCCATAGTTTTATAACTCTTTGAGCATAATTTCAGATTGCTCTCTAAAATGGTTGGCTCAGTTCACAGCTCTACCAATGATGTATCAGGGGCCCACTTTTTTCACATCTTCTCCGACATTTATCATTTTCCCCTTCTGTCATTTTAGTCAATCTGACAGGTATGAGATGATATCTCAGAGTTGCTTTGTTTGGGTTTCTCTACTCAATAATGATTTAGAGTATTTTTATCACTATGTATGGCTTTGATTTCTTCATCCAAAAGAATGCCTGCTCATATCCTCTGACCATTTATTGATTGGGGAATGGCTCATACACAAATACATTTGACAAAGATCTCTATATATTTGAAATACAAGGTCTTTTTCTGAGAAACAATCTATAAAATTCTCCCCTTCCACCAGTTTTCTGTTTTCCTTCTAATTTTGGCTACATTGATTTTATTTGTACAAAAACTTTTAATGCAATATAGTCAAATTTATCCATTGTACATCTCACACTGCTCCCTAGCTCTTCTTTATTCATAAATTCTTCTCCTATCCATAAATCTGAGAGGCAATATGTTCCATGTTCTTCCAATTTGCTTATAAGATCTCCCTTTATGGTTATGTGTCCATTTTTGACCTTAACCCTTTTAAGAGTCCTTCCCTTATCCTATCTCCTCTCCCTTCTGCTTCTCACTAAGTTAAGAAGACTTTTATACCCTTCTAGATGTATGTTATTCCTTCTTTGATCCATTTCTGAGGAGAATAGGGTTCCCTAGCACTACCAGTCCTTCACCCCTTCCTCCCCTATACTGTAATGGTTCTTCAAGTCACCCTTATTTTGGATGAGATAATTGCTCCATTTCCCCTTTCCCTACCCAATTGTATTTTTTTTGGATCATCCCATCACACTCATCTCAACCCCAACCTTCTATGTATCTATGCTCTTTCAAACTACCTAGTAATTATTTCAATCTTAAGAGTGACAGCAGACACTTCCCAGCTGTGTTACCCTGGGCAAGTCACTTGACCCCCATTGCCTAGCCCTCACCACTCTTCTGCCTTGAAGCCAATACACAGTATTGACTCCAAGACGGAAGGTAAGGGTTTAAAAAAAAGAGTGACAGATGGGCCAGCTAGGTGACTCAGTGAATTGAGAGCTAGACCTAGAGAGGAGGTCCTGGGTTCAAATCTGGATTCAGATACCTCGTAGCTGTGTGAGCCTGGCCAAATCACTTAACTAGCCCTTGCCGCTCTTCTGCCTCAGAACCTACACACAGTATTGATTCTAAGATGGGAGGGAAGGGTTTAAATTTTATTATGTTTTGTTCTATAAGGAGTAAACAGTGTGACAGTATTAAGTATCTTATAATTGTTTTCCAGCTTTCCCAGCAGTTTTTGTCAAATAGTGAGTTCTTGTCCCAAAAGCTTGGATCTTTGGGTTTACCCAACACTAGATTATGATGGTCATTTCCTACTATGTATTGTGTACCTAATGTACTCCACTGGTTTGCTTCTCTATTTCTTAGCCAACAACAGATTGCTTTGATGATTAGCACTTTATAGTACAGTTTAAGATCTGGTACATCTGGACCGCCTTCCTTCACAGTTTTTCATGATTCCCTTTAATATTCTTGATCTTTTGTTCTAGCAGATAAATTTTGTTATTTTCCCTAGCTCCATGAAATACATTGTTGGTAGTTTGTTTGGTATGGCATGGAAAAGTAAATGAACTTAGGCAGAATATTCATGTTTATTACATTGACTTGGCCTACTCATGAGCAGTGAACATTTCCCCAATTATTTAGGTCTGACCTGATCTCAGTTTTCTGTGGTTTTTTAGTTGTGTTCCTACCGTTTCCTGGTGTAAAGGGAAGTCTTTGTTCTCTCTTGAGTTTGCACTTGTGAAAGGAAATCCTTTCCCCTTGTCTATTTTGAGTTAACACTAACTTAAGTACTCCTACTTAGATTGTGAAGGATTAATTCTCCTTTGTCTACTTTTTAATTGAGTCAACAAAAGAAACACCCTACTTAGTACTAGGGGAGAAGCTAGCAAGGTACTTAGAGAACTCACAAGTCACTTGTTTAGAGAGCTTCCCCCCTTTAACTCAGTCCCAAACTTGTGAATTCTATGATCAGAGTTTACACTCTCAGAAACTCAATCAGCCAGGAATCTGTGAACTCTTTTGAGTATTTATCTCTCATGAAGTGGTTCCCATAAACACTGCTCTCTGGGCAGTGCTAGACAATTTGGAAACTGTGATTGGCCCCTGTGAAGATGGGCAGGTATGAGAAGTTACCATAAAAAGCCATGAATCCTGCAGCTTGAGTCAGTCTTATGGAGATAGTCTCCTGACTGGAGAGAGTCTTCAAGGGAGCTTAGCTGCAGACTGCAGCTTGGATCATGGGCTTGGAGCTTGGCTTCAACTTGGACTCTGACTCCTGGACTACTTTGTGGGGTGAGTGAAAGGCTGACTCCTTTCCTAGTTTCTGGAGAGACTAGCTTCCATCTTGGAGGAGGTCACATGATTACTCACTACTGGCCTTCCTGGTTCAGAGCTAATTCATCTCTGCTTGGATTAAGATAGGGTAGATAATTTTTCTATCCCCTTCACATTTCTCTACTTTATTGTTTCTTCTCTATTTTGTAAATACATTTCTGACTCGAGCTATAACAAATATTGGCAACCACATAATTTCATAAAATTATTGTCCAACCATTAATTTTTACCTTTACACTAGCTTTGTCTTGGCAGGAAGGTTCCCAGGTAATGTAGAGCTATTTTAATCAGGATTTCTCTTTCTATCGTTTTCTGCTGGACTTTGTTGGTACTATGTAGAAATGTGTTGATGATGTCTATGGATTTATTTCATTTCCTGCAACTTTGCTTAAGTTGTTAACTATTTCAAATAGTTTTTAAGTTGATTTCCCAGGACTCTTGAAGTATGCCATATCATCTGTAAAAAGTGATCATTTTGTTTCTTCATGGCCTTTTCTAATTCCTTTCATTTCTTTTTCTTTTCTTATTGCTATTGCTAGTGTTACCAGTACAATACTGAATAAGACTGGTGATAATGGGCATCCTTGCTTTACTCCTGATTTTACTGGGAAGGCTTCTAGCTTATCCCCAAGATAATGCTTGCTGATGGTTTTAGAGAGATACTACTTATCATTTTTAGTTTAGGAAACTTTTAGTGTTAGGAAACATTTAGGAAAGCCACACTTATTCCTATGCGCTCTAGTATTTCAAATAGGAATGGGAGTTGTATTTTGTCAACCCTTTTTCTGTATCTATTGAGATAATCCTATGATTCTGTTGGTTTTATTATTGAAGTGGTCAATTATGTTGGTGCTTTTTCCTCATATTGAACCAGCCCTGCAGCCCTGGTATAAATTTGGGAGATCCAGGTCATTTCTTGTCTGGTTCCATCTTCCCATAATGCTCTTTAGAGACTCCCCCGACTTCCTACAAACCTCAAAAATCACAGCTTTTGCAAGAAGCCTTTGGCGATCCCCCTCAATCCTAGGGCCTTCCTTCTGAGACCATCTCCTATTTATCCAGCCCACATCTTGTTTATACATGATGGTTTGCATATTTTCTCTCCCTTTGACTTGTGAGCCCTTTGAGGCCAAGGATTATCTTTTCCCTCTCTTGGTATCTCTATCACTTGGCACATAGTAGGTGCTTCACAAATGATTGTTGACTTATTGACTACCTTTCTGTGCTCTGGGTGATAGAAATTGTGCTAACCTGATTGGTTGAGGGAGTTACATTTCCTGAGAGTTTCCTGTCCCAAGGAAATCACAGCCCCGTTCTCAGGCCTTATCCCTTCAGTGTGCATAAGACCATCTGAGGGACAAAGCACTAGGCTGAGTACCAGTAGAGGAAGCTGCTTATTGGGGGTTGGGTTGGGATGGGGGCTGTTGCACCCTGGAAATGAGCACAGTACTCAGAAGACAGCACCTGCTTGCCACAACATAGCCCTACTGCAGGCAGTTCATGCACCAGATGGGCGCCATGGGCCAACAGCCTGATGGGAAGTTGTATTTTCACTTTACGGGTACATGACCCAAAGGACAAAGGTCTTGCCCCCATGACAGCATGATGCTAGAAAGACATTAGGGCTGCAGAGCACTTAGGTCTTCTCCAGCCCTGAGTTGTTAGCAAATGCCACCCCAAGACCTCCTTTTCTTCTCCTCTAACATAAGGCAATAGAGAGAGCTCTCAGCTTTTCTGGCTAGTGCCTGGGCTTCAGCAGGTAGATTTTTCCAAAAAGCCCAGTCTAGTAGGAGGCCCATAGCCCCATTCCACAGAAGTGTAGGTGGGTACTGACCATTGTGGTACAGCAGGGTACAAGGTAAACAGGGCTGCATGGAGAGTCAGCAGACCTGGGTTCTGATCCCAATTCAGGCACTTCATAGCTGTGTGACCTTGGACAAATCACTTAACTTTCCTGGGTCTCTTTTTTAAATTCTATAAAAGGAGTATGCTTGACTAGATAGCCTCTGAGGTTACCTAAATCAGTGGGGTCAAACTCAAATGTGAAACCACAGCTAGAGAAAACTAGGTAGCACAATGGATAGAGCTGTGGGCTTAGAGTCAGGAAGATCTGAGTTGAAATCCAGCCTCAGAAACACCTAGCTGGGGGGCAGCTGGGTAGCTCAGTGGATTGAGAGCCAGGCCTAAAGACGGGAGGTCCTAGGTTCAAATCTGGCCTCAGCCACATCCTAGCTGTGTGACCCTGGGCAAGTCACTTGACCCCCATTGCCTAGCCAATACACAGTATTGACTCCAAGACAGAAGGTAAGGGTTTAAAAAAAAGAAAACAAACAAACAAACAAACAAGCACCTAGCTGTATGGCCTTGGGCAAGTCCCTTAACCTCTGTTTGCCTAGGGATTGGAAAAGAAAGAAAAAGACAAACCATTCAAATATCTCTGCCAAGAAAACCCCACGGATGTAGAGAGGGGATACCCTAGAAGACTGAACAAACCATTGATACTGGATCTCTTAAAGCAGTGCATTGACTAAGAAAACCATATATTAACATTATCTATGTTCTATTGTATTTTTATTTATTCTGCTAAGCATTTCCAAATTACACTTTAATCTGGTTCTGGTTTAAAGAGATCCAGATCTCTGCTCCTCATGAACCTAAGGGAAATGCAGCAAGTTGCTCACAGAGCTGGGAAAAGGACTCAGGATAAGACCTGACATGCATCTAACCCTTCACAGTTTGCAAGGGAAGATAATGTGTCATCTCACAGCAACCTGGTGGGATAGGAATTACTGGTGGTGTTACTCCTATTTTAGAGATGAGGAAACTGAGGCCGAAAGAGGCTGAGTTACTTGGTCAGGATCACATAGCTAGGAAGTTTGTGAGACATGATTTGAGTCCAATCTTTCTGACTCTTAAGAGGAGACTCCATCTCATCCACAATATTCCATGCCCTCAAGTTTGAGGAAACTTTCCAGAGAGATGGCAAAGGAGCTACTTGCCTCCTGAGCTCGGCTCAACTGTCTCCCTGCCCTCCTGAGGAGGTCTTTCCTGGATAGTTAATGGTTCCTTTGGGTGATCTTTAGTATCGTAGGTGTCCCTGTGCACATCTGGGAAATGGGAGAGTAATACCGTGTGTCTTCTTCTATTGTGAATCTATCAGACCTTGCCTGGGAGAAAATAGCTCTGTAAAGAAAATACTGCTATTGGGCTTGGAGCCGATGTGAAAACAGCCACCTGGAGGGGGGGGGGGGAATGGATTGCATTTTTGACACAGAGGCCAAAAGTCTTCGAGGTGAGTCCTGCCTCCGAACCTTTCCAGCTTTGTGGCCTAGGGTCATCAGGCATTTCATTTCCCAGAGCCTCAACTTCTTCATCTGTAAAATGGGAATGATCATGGCACCTACTTCCCAGTCATCAAATGGGATAACAGATGATTCAAAGTATTTTGCCAACATGGTAGCACTATAGAAAAGGGAGCTATTATTATTTGATCATCTTTAAATATCGAACTCAACACCCAGCCTCATTTAAAAATACCCAGAGCCCAAACTCGACTGGTTCTTTCTGCATATTTCCCATCCACTTGAAAGAGAGTTTGGCTCTCCCTGTCTATACATAATTAGACAAGGTAATCATCAAATTCCATATTTTCATACCCGTATAATGAGTCTCCAAAGTCAATAATGAACTGCAAATATTCAGAGAAAATATTCCTTTCTAATTTTAGGATTGATAATTCTCTCCTGGTTCTATTTGTGCACCAGGAATGACGCTGGGTTCGGTTGCTTCCCACGATGTACACCGGGGCCCATCTTGCTCCTCCTCCCCTGAGCTAGCTATGAGCTCTGCACAGAGCTTGGAATGGAGGGGTGGGGAGAGGAGGAGGAAGAAGAAGAACAGGGGCATGGTGAAGCCACTGCCAAGGAAGGCAGAGAGCAGGCTTGGAACTTCTGTTGCCTCTCATCAAACACAGGGCCATTGTCCCAAAGGAGCTCTGACACCAGTTGTCTGACCCTGGATAACTCAGCCTCAGTTTCCTCATTTGGATTATGTAGTGCCTATCACAGTGTTGTAGGGCTCAGAGGAAATCCCAATGTATTTAAAAGGCTTTATGAACCTTCAGGGGCTATGGAGAGATCAGCTGTTATTCTTGCTTCTCAATTTGTTTTTTATTGTAGGGGGAGGACAGTTGGGAAGGCTAGGGGGATAGGGAATAGGAGCACTAAGGTCATCAAGGTCATCTGTTGCCATCCATTCTCCTTGTCAGTCTTGAGATTTGACCCTCATCTCCACCAGGAGACAAAAGGTAGATGGGAAGCTGACAATCCCTTCCATGTTTGACCTCTCAGGAAGGATTTCCAAGTGCATCCCTTAGCTCTGAATCCTTCCCCTGGCCTCCCCCTACTTCTTACCTGTGCCTCTCTGTGTGATTTGAGCTCAGTCCCCTGGGAAGCAGCCGAGATGACTGATGGACTGGAGAACTTGCCATGTGAGAAAGAACTGGTAGAGGAGGGGGGTTCAACCTGAAGCGAGGGACCATGTTATGGCTCCCTTCAAGCAGTGAAAGTGTTATCATGGGGAAAGGAGGCTCAGTCTTCTACTATGGGTAGTGCCAAGGTGGCAGAACAAACCAGTCACTTTGTTGTTAGGCATTCATAAGAGTTGGTCGTTGTTGTTCAGTTGGATTTGACTCTTCCATCTCACTGGGGGCAGAGACACTGGAGTAGTTGGCCATTTCCTTCTTCAGCTCATTTGACAGTTGAGGAAACTGAAACAAACAGGGAGAAGTGACTTGTTCAGCGTCACACACCTAGGAAATTTCTGGGGCCAGAATTGAACTCTGAGAGATGTCTTCCTGACTCCAGACCCAGTGCTTTAGCCACTGTACCACCTAGCTGCACAAAAGGGAGGTAGGTTTGAGAAAAAGTAGAACTTCTGGCCATCAGAAGTGCCCCAAAGTAGAGTGGACTCCTGGGAAGCTCCCCGTCATTGGAAGTCTTTAAGCAGTATCTGGGAGGATGCTAGAGAAGGGATTCACAGTTAGGGAGGGGCAGGGCTCTAAAATCCCTGCTAACTCAGTAATCCTGCAGTTCCTGGAATTTTCTGGAATGAAGTCTGGCAAGAAAGTGTAGGGAGAAAGCTCATGTGTGTAATGGTTTGAATGGGTTTGACTAAATTATAGGAGTAAAACACATGTTGTGGTCGCCATTTATAGAAATCAACTCTTAATTCACAAGACAATGGTAGCTCTATAGCTTTATTATAATAAGATAAAGATAATAAGAGAGGGAAATATAGAAAAGAGGCAAAGAATTGCCCCCCATAGTCTGTCTCCAAATCTCAGACTCAGAAACAACCCCCTCCCAGTTTCCTGCTGGGTCTCATCTTATAAATTCTTACTACGCTCACCAGCTCTCTTACATCACTCCCCAGGAATCAATCCCAGTTCTACAATTAGCCTAGCACCACCCAGAGGGGCAGAGCCTGTGGGATCAATTTAGTGATCACTGATTGACCCAAATTCAAAACAAATGGAAGGGAAGTTCAAGTCTCTGAGGAGGCTCCTTCCCTTTCCAGAGAGTCAGTCCAATTTTGGGGGGTGGGGGTAGGCAGCAGCCCTGCATAGACCACACAGTACAACTGCATCCATCTCTTTCTCCTGTGGCCTTACTGGCTACTTCTTGTCCTCCCCAGCCCAGCAGAAAGAACTAGAGTCTTTCAGCTTCAGAGCTTATACAGGCCCTGGCTGTGATGATTCTTTAACAATCTGGTCCTTAATTTCACCTTCCTATTCCTGCCTAGCTCTGAGGATACAGACTCTAAAGTTGGAGGGGTTCTCGGGGGACCCATTTTAGAGATAAGAAAACTGAGGCCCTAGGAGGGAAAAGGACTTGATCAAAGTCATACTACTAGTAAATAACAGAGCTGAGATTGGATTCCAATGCTTTTGCTTCCCATGATCACCTTTGAACAGTTCTCTTTGCATATTTGATCTGACCCTTGGCCCACTCCTTTCTTTTAATTTTTCTGTTTTACCTTGCTCAATAGGAATCCCCTTTATTTGTGAAACCCTCTTGACTTTGAGAGGTAGCATTGTGCAATGGCTAGAGTGTTGTTGCAGTTGGCATAAGGAAGATGGGTTCAAATCTGGCCTCAGACATTTGCTAGTTGTGTGTGACCTTGAACAAGTCACTTCAGCTGTCCCAGCCTCAGTTTCCTGATCTTTAAGATGGGGATGAGATAGATCCAAGATGTCCCCAGAGTCTTAGCATGGTTTTAAGCACTGAAAACATCACTGACTTTGGGGCCACTTTGCTTGGAGATCTCTTCTTTCCGTTTTCCAGGGAAATAGAGCAGCTGATCTGATCTACATCCCCTCCCTACACTGTCCTAAGTGGAAATCATCCCTCTTGCAGCCTGTCCCCCTACTCTCATCCCTCTGCCCACCGCTGCCCTTCCCTGGGGGCCTGCTCTGCTTTTTGTCACCAGGGGTTCTAAGAGACACACACTTGTGGGGAAGAAAAGAAAGAAGGCAAAATGTCTCCTGTCTAGGTGTGGGCATGAACCCTGCAAGGGGAGCTCCTTCGGCACCTGCTGGCACAAAGATCAGGCCTTTGAAGCCTGTCGTCAAGCCCGTGTGCCCAAGATCCCTCCTAATGAAATCGTGATTTTCCCCAAAGCCTTTTCAATGTTGTCCTCACTGTAAGGACATACTAACTCAGGCCCATGCAGCGCCTCCTGGTCAGCCAAAGGCCCAGGGATGCGAGGATCATGGTGCGAGGATCAGTCTTGCCCTCAATATGCCCCAGCCATGGGGAGACCCCCTACTGAGGGGAACTGAGTCAAAGGGCTGAGCTTGGGGTGTTCCCTTTTTTTAAAAGTATGGATTTCAGTCCATCAAGGCTGAACCTGGCATTCTTCTGCGGGGTCCTCACTGGATTGGCAGGGGGGTGGGGGTGGTAGGGAGATGGGCCATGACAGACACCAGACTAGCCAGAGATAGGAGAAGAATCGTGAGGCTTCACACTACCACTGCCACCATTCATTGCACCAGCATGGGGAAGGGGCTTCACTCACTAACAGCATCTTTCCTTCACTGGTTTGGCTAACATTTATTGAGTGCCCACTATGTGCCGTCTTGCCTTTAAGGGGATCTGGTAGCTAGGTTGTACAGTGGTTAGAGCACTTGACTTGGAGTTAGGAAGACCGGAACTATGCAGCTTCATTGCAACTCTTGCTCTTAGAGATTTCTTTCTGTAAATCACTGAAAGTTTAAGTGACTTTACAGGCTAACTCAATTGGCATATATGAGGCAGGACTAGAATCCAGGTTTCCCGAGCTCTATCTACATTGCCGTGCTGTTTCTCAAGTGGAATAATACAGTGTTCCCTGAATAACATCCATATATGCTCACTTCTGTCACTTTGCTTATCCTGCTTGTTTGCTTAATTCTTCCATCTTTATCTCTACTAATTAAAATGGTTTCCAATTAAAACTAGATTTCAATGAAAATTGTGCCGTTTCTTCAAGATGTAGCTCAAATTCCATCTCCGGGAAGAAGAATCGGGAATGTGGTGGACCCAGCAACCACCATGAGGACTTCAGAACCCGCATCAATGAAGTAAACAATCATGATCTGAAAGGACTGGCAAAGCCATACTATGTATTGCTTCCAAGGCTGAAGAGGCTAGGCAATGGGGCTGAAGTGACTTTCCCAGAGTCACACAGCTGGGAAGTGTCTGAGGCCAGATTTGAACCCAGAACCTCCCATATCTAAGCCAGACTCCCAATCCACTAAGCTATCCAGCTGCCCACCTTCTTTTGCTTTATACTTACTTGTTAAATGAGTAGCTTCTATGAGAAGGAAGGAGAGTCACTGGGAAACGAAATTAATATAAAAACAAAAAAGAGAATCAATAAAATATTTTTTAAAAAGAGAGAGGGGGAGGGAGAGAGACAGAGACAGAGAGAGAGGGAGGGAGAGAGAGACAGAGAGAGAGACAGAGAGACAGAGACAGAGACAGACAGAGAGAGGGAGGGAGAGACAGACAGAGATTGAGAGAGGGGGGAGGGAGGGAGAGACAGAGGAGAGAGACAGACAGATAGACAGACAGAAAGACAGACAGACAGAGAACTCCTCCCTGATCTGCACACACAGACTGTGATTGTGGGAAAGGACTTGGGGTTCAGCCAGTCAAGCGAATGTATAAATCAAAGCAATTCCCACTAGAACATAAGCAACCAGTGTAGCCCAGGCACTCATTGGGCCACATCTTGCCCCATGTCATCACTGGAGAGGAAATATGTAGGCAAGGCATTTGGCCAGTGAGCTGATCGATGTCTTCTGCTGCTCTGGTGATGCCGCTGAGCTCCCGGGTGCCTGGAACCACTGGGGTCCTCTGTTCTTCCTTCTCTTCACTGCTGCTTCCTCCACTCAGGCTCTGCTGATGTCCCCTACTAGTTCCCCACCATCGGCCCACGTTGTCTCTTCAGTGAGACCGAGACCCCGTGCCAGCGAGCAAGGGGCCAGGGCAGGAGGGAATCCCAGAGGCCACCTTGCCTAGTTGTGGCCTTCTCCCAAGCCCCTTTTCAGCCTTTTCCTAATATCTCAGCAGAGGTCTCACCAATCACCTTTGTTAGCCTGTTCTAGCTTCTCTCCTAGATGTTCCAGTACAGACCCTGGGCAACTCATTGGCTCGAAGGAAGCACCAGTGTTCCCATACCACCTTCGGGCCCATTCAACTCTGAAGCTAGCACCGAGTAGGGTGGGGGGCAGAGAAATAGGAGGAGGAGCCTAGGGTGGTGGTAAGTATTGGTTAGAGGGCTGCCAAGGAGGGAGCCCAGGTTTGGGAAGGCATCTGCAAGCCCTCTTGTGCCCCAACAATAACCGCAACCGAAGTGGAGAGTCCTGGTGCAGGCTCCGTTCTCATGACGATGCCCAAAGTGGAACTTTGGCATCTCGCTCCTCGGAAGCCCAGGAACCAGGGCACCAAGTGCCTGCTGCGTTATTTTTAGCCTTGCTACCCCTCCCCCTGCCCATCCTGGAGGGAGCCCAGCCTGGATTATTTAAGGCCACACCACGATGCTGTGAAACTCGTGGGTGCCCTGGAGACCCTGCCATGTGTCAGAGAGGGGAGGAGAAAGAAGCCCAAGTTTTCACTCCTGGGCAATGGCACTTGGGCAGCCTGTTCTGGAGGGCTCAACGATGTGGCCACAGTTTTCCTCAGGGGCCCCACACCGCATCCCTCTGCAGACACCCCATTTGTCCAGATGCCAGGCGATTTCCCCAAATCACACGGGAAGGTGATCTTGGTCAGAAGCTCCAGAACACCACCAGGAATCCCTGCTGGAGTGAGGCCCCCTCCTCACCCTGCAGCAGCTTCTAGCTAGGGGCAGTGCTTTCCTCTCAACAACTTGGGGAAGTAGTAAAGGGGCAGAAATATCGGTATCTCCATTGTATGGATGAGGAAACTGAGGCACAGATAATTGAGCTTTTTGTTTTAAGTGGTGCAACTTGCCTCATGGCTGAGGCTGAAAGGCAGGCCTGGGTGCTGTGTACCTTACAATGCTGCCTGATCCTCTGCTTAAGCCTCTTTGGGTGGCCCCGGAGGGGAGAAGGAGAGTGGCTGGGCTGGAAGGCTCCTCTTGTAAGCATCTGAAAGGGAAATCCGAGCTGAAGAATGCATGTCTGGCCACCTCTTGAGGAAAGCTGCCGGGGCATGAAATCCCTTCAAGAGCTCCCAGACAAATCGGCTTACAGCCAGCTCCTCAAGCCCATTTCCAAGTCCAATGGGGGCTCCAGGGCCTTCTTTCCCATCTCCAAGGGATTCCGGAGGTGAATCATAGAAAAGCAGGCCTGGAGTTGGGGCCCCTGAAATCACTAGTTCAAGCTTCCCTGATTTTATCCACAAGGAAACTGAGGCACAGAGAGCCGAGGACAGTGAATGAGTGGCAGGACCAAGATGCAAACCTAGGTCTCTCGACTCCCAGTTGAGTCCTCATGCTTCATCATTTAGCACCTGCTGGCCTAAGAGCAGAACTCCTTCCTAGTACCTGGAGCCATGGTCCCAGAAACCAATGGGGCGACCTCGGCGGCCCCGAGAGGATGTGCCCAGTCCACTTGCTGTTGGATCTGACATTCATGTGTCTGTCAGCAGGGATCCCCAAATGGGCAGAGCCACCTCTAACCATTGGCCTGCGGGGGTGGGGGGGGGAGCAGCACAGAAGGTGCCCTCCTTTAGGACACTGCCCTGGGGCAGGATTGTGGGAAGCTCCAAGGGCTCAGGCCCCAGCTTGGCTGCTCCAAGATCCCGAGTCTCTTCCTTGAGACTTTGGCTTGTCACGTACAAAGTAGGGATGTTGTGGGAGTCCATGAGCTCTTGGCTCTCTCCGGTTCTAGGTCTCTGCCCGATGGGAAAGGACAAAGGAGTCATGATTAATCAATCAGTAATTTATTGATTGGTGTTGGTGGAGGAATCTTGGGCAACTTGGGGGCAGGGAACCCGCAGCTGGAGAGCCCAGGGGGGAGGGAAGGAGGAAAGGGGGACACATGGAAAGCTAATATCCTCTAGCAAGTGGCTTCCAGCCCGCTGGCTTTCCATAAGTGAAGGGGACACTAAGACTAAGACTCATGGTGGGGAGCGGGGCAGAGAGAGGACCGTGCCCTTCCCTACGCCCCCACCCTGAGAGACTGGAAGCGGAGCCTGGAAGGCTCAGGGGTGGAGGCAGTGCTCCAGCTCCATGGTGTAGGAATTCACGATGGGCTTGGGAAGCCTTCCAGCAAAGCAGGAGAGCCAGGTACAGATGAGCATGGCCACCGCGGCTCCTCCCCCAGCACAGTAGTAGGCCCAACCCAGCTGGCAGGTACCTTGGGGAGAAGAAGCAGAAGCAGAAATGGGCCCGAGGGGCCCCAAGTCACGAGCCTAGCTCCTTGTGCTCCGACCTAGGCCTGGACGCAGGGCCTCTGTGTGGCACGAGGCTCTCTGGGGCCTTCCATCTTGTTGGGGAATCTCTTGGCTGGCTATTGGGCACATTCACAAGTGAACCCCAGCTGCTGCTCAGCTACCAGAAGGCTGGCCCCAGCCAATCCGCTATCAAAACTTCCCCATTCTCCCTCTCCGGCGCTACTTACATTCTGACCCTTCCTCTCTATTCACATAGCTCAGGCTCTCTAGAGACTTCATTTCTAGACTAAAATTGCTTCTTGATTGGCCTCCCCATTTCTGGGCTTGCCCTCTCCCATCCATCCTCTCCTCCAGTTTCTAAAATCACTTTCCCAAGACACAGGGCTAATGATGTCCCTCCCTCTCCCCAAAACCTGCCATGGCTCCCTATTGGTTCTACGACAAAATACAAAACTCCTCACTAGGGTCCTTCCTCACACATGGGCTCCACTGTTCCTCTCTAGCTTCATTTCTCCTTGTTCTGGTCAAAGCTTCTCTCATTTTGGTTTGGCCTGTCCCATCCATGTCCTCTGAGAGGGAGGCCCCCTTCCTCTTCTGTCTACTGAATTCCTTTTCTTCCTTCAAGGCACAGCTTAAGCACCAGCTCTTCCAAGCTTGGTGTTCACATGACAAGAGATTAAGCAAGGAAAAGGACCTAAAGAACATTTAGGTCAACCCTTCTCTCATTTTATAGGTGAAGAAACTGAGGCCAGGAAAGCTGAACAGAAGTTCACCTAGCCAGTCAATGGAAGAATTAGAATTTGAATCCAGGCTCCCTGACTCCTGGCATGACTTTGGGCAAAGCACTTGAGTCTATCTGGGCCTCAGTTAGCCTACCTGACTTGTTAGGCTCCCATAACCTATGGTCAAGTGATCACCAATTCGGTAGCCTGCTCATAGCCTCCTACCCCATACGTACATACGTGTATACCCTACATACATACACACATATATGGAGAGCTGGGTGGCACAGTGGATGGAGCACCAGACCTGAAGGCAGGAATACTCCTCTTCTTGAGTTCAAATGTAGCCTCAGATACTTCCTAGCAGTGTGACACTGGGCAAGTCACTTTACCCTGTTTGCCTCAGTTTCCTCCTTTGTCAAATGAACTGGAGAAGGAGATGGAAAACCACTCCTGTGCTTTTGCCCAGAAAGCCTTCAGGGGGTCATGGAGTTGGATATGACTGAAAATGGCTGAACAACAGCAACACACACATATATGCATACCCCTCTATATCTCTGTAGCTGGGTTGGCCCCTGAGCCTGCAGCCCACCCCTCCACCGCCCAGGCAGCAGGGAGCCAAGCAGCTCAGCCTCCTGCTCCCTCCTGGCCCAGAGGCCTCTGGGAGCCCGACCAGCTCGGCTCACCGCTGCTCTCGCTATTGCTTGTCAGGTCAGCCCCTCGGTAGAGCAGCCGGGTGTTTCTATTATGAACGTGCACCTTGGGACCAGGGAACAACTTGTTTTTCTAAATGAACAGAAGCAGTGCATAAAAGGCCATTACCCCAAAGCCCTCAGAGGCCAGGAGGAAGCTGCTGCAAGCAGGAGCCGGCCTGGAGCAGCGAGCTCACTGGAGGGAGGCCCGGGTAGCTCTGGGGCTTGAGCTGTCTCCCCTCTCCTCCCCAAAGGGCAAGCCGGACTTCTCCCCCAAGGGCCCACTGCATGAGGAATCTCCAAGACCCAGGCTGGGGCCTGGACAGATGAGGAGATCAAGCCTGCCACAGGAGGCAGTCGGGAGATCTGAAGACAGAAGGGCCCCAGCTTCCAGGTCGAGGGCCGCTCCCATGAGCCCTTGGCTGAGGAGGGGAGGAGAGATAAAGGATGAAGGCTTTTCAGGAACCATCTCTGGGGAGAGATTGAAGATGGCCAGGGGTGCCGTCTGCTAGGGAAGGTGGAAGGGGATGGGATCCTGGACAGGAGTGCTTGGAAGGGTCATTGACTTATCAGAGATAGGAAAAAGGAAGAGACACATTTTGAGGGCTCACATCTAATGGCCTTTTTCTCAGTAGAAAAGTGCCTCTATGTTGCATTCCCTAGTAGAATGGAAGCTCGTTGAGGGTCAGAATTGTTTCACTTTTGTCTTCGTGTCCCCAGTGTTCAGTGCCTGGCCCAAGGAAGACCCTTAGTGAATGTAAAGAAACTTGCCCAAAATCACACAAGGAAAAAGTAGCAAAGGCAGGACTCGAACCCAAGTCCTGGAACTCATGCTCATAGAATGATAAACTTCAAGATGGATGGTACCTTTGAATCATCCAATCCAACTCCTTCATTTTACAGATGGGGAAACTGAGACCCAGAGAACAAAGGGACTTACCAAGGTCACATAACTAGGGAATGGTTAGGGCCTTAGCTTACAAATTTAGCCTCATCCTTTCCACTGTACCACACTGTCCATTTTCTTGTGAAAACAAGTTTACAAATTGTTCTCACTGCCCTGGGAGCTGGGCCCTGTCCAACACATGGCCATTAGTTCCACTGGGAGAGGGAGAAAGGGGGAGAGAGAGAGATACAGAGAGACAGAGACAGAGAGACGGAGGGAGGGAGACAGAAAGACACAAAGAGACAGAGCGAGAGCGAGAGAGAGAGACAGACAGACAGACAGAGACAAAGAGAGAGAGCGAGAGAGAGAGGAAGCATTATTCTAGAAACCAGGATAGCTTGCTTCTAGTCCTCCATCCCTCCACTATCTCAGTACTTCTTGGGGCAAGCCAGTGCTCTCTTGTGGCCTCCACTAGCTGGAAAGAGCCAAGACATCCTGAAAGACACGGACAGAAGCAGATTCCATTCAGCCTCACGGAGCGAGGAGGCAGTGGCTAGGCAGCCTGCCTTTGGGCAGGACAGCCGGACCTCACTGTGCGTGGCATTCGGCCCTCGGTGCCCACAGCAGACTCCCGAGAGCCAGCACTCCTGGCAAACATGGCCCCGGGCGCACACTTGCCCACTGTCACCTCAGGGTTTTGCAAGTGTGGAGGGAGCGCAGGCTAACATGTGAGGCTCTATGGGAAGAGGAGGATGCAGGGAAGAAATCCGGGGAGCATCTTTGTGGCAAGGAACCCCAGTCACAGCGGCTGCAGTGCCCAGCTGAGGCCAAGGCCAATGTCATCGCTCTGTTCTGGGCCTGCTGGCTCACTGTGTCATCTCTAACACCCTGTCTGTGAGTCATTCCATTCCAGTGTGGAATTTGCTGTGACAAGATCCCTCATGAAAGTTATTAAATCATCACTCAGCGATGGGGCTGACATTTAAATCAGATGCTTTGCTTTGTTCCAAGTTGCAAATCAAATTGGTTTGGAGCTTGACTCGGTTTCCTCAGACTTAGCATGAAGTTAGAGCTGGGGTTTTAGGTGGGGTTCCTGTATTGGGCTATATCACAGAGTACAGAAGAGAAAGAACATAGAAGGAATTTGGAGGATGGAGTGAGGCCCTGGTTCAAAGGACTTTAAAAGCTAAATGGAAAGGGCAGCTGGGTGGCACAGTGGGTAAAGAGCCAGGCCTAGATATGAGAGGTCCAGAGTTTGAATTTTGTCTCAGACACTTCCTAGATGTGTGACCCTGGGTAAGTCACTTTACCCCCATTGCCTAGCCCTTACTGTTCTTCCCTGGAAGCAATACACAGTCTTGATTCCAAGATGGAAAGTGAGGGACAGCAGAGACCTCCAATGGTCCTGGGTCTAGTCTTGATCCCCTTCCCTCAATCCTAGGGGTTGCTATGAGTGAGTGCCCAGGCTGAGTATGAACAGAGCTAAGCATGAGATGGGGACAGATGAAGGTTGGGGAGAATAAAGGGAGGCCACAGGGAAAGGGTCACTCCTTCCCAGAGGAAGAAGTGTGGAGGGAGAACAGGAACAATGGATGGCCTTTATGGAGAGCCAGAAAGCTAGGCCAGGGCACACGTGGCACAAGCACATTTAGTCTGGGTCTCCAGTCTGGCTGGGCTAGAGCTATTGACTACAGTGATTGGACTGTGTGTGCCTCCATGGCCAGAGATTCCCAGGGAGACAGCCATGAGCCTGGGAGAGCCCTGAATGGCAGCGCTAGAGACAGGGGTCAGAAGTAGCTTGGTAAGAAAGGAATGAAGACGGTCGAAGAGTAGGGCCAGCCCAGGGGGAGCTAAACAAAGGGCCGTGGATCTGGAACAGAGGACGTTTCCAGTTCCCAGTAATGTCACTGAGGACGCGGCGATCCCAAGCTATCACCAAGTGGGGAGTAGTAAGGTGGATGGGAGAAAAATTTAGCCAGGAGCCCTTGGGATGGGCGCCCAGGCTAATCCACTGGGACTCATGATTGGTGCTGCCTCACTCAGAGGTACCAAAGAAAGGACTGGAAGAAATGGATTGGGCCATGCCTTCGGCCAACTGAGGCTAAGGAATTTCAGAGAGACAGACATACTGCGCGCCTAGAGTGTGCAGCTTGGAATGCCCCAAAGGAAGCCCTGTAAGTGGTCATCTGAAGATACCTGGGGAGCAGCATGGCACTGGGGTGACGGCAGGGGAAGGAGGGTCCCTTTTGGGTCAGGTGTGTTCTGAGCAAGCACTCCTGCGTCCCACAGGGCGCAATTCCTCCTGGGCACATGAGCAACAAGTAGTCTTGGGGAGAAGCCAGCAGCCCGGCGCAAGGAGCTTGCCATGAAGGATAGGAAAGAAGAGAGAGAGAGTGAGGTGGAGAGGAGGGGAGGGGGCACAGAAGAGGAAGAAGGGAGGTTTTACTTAGAGAACAGCAGGCGGCATGTTTGTGGGGGCTGCCATTGTGGGCAGGGACGAGCGATTAGGCCTCTTTCCTGGTTCTTTCCTAATGTGGGCGCAACTTCCTCCAACAGCCACCTGGCCCAGTAGTAGAGGTTGCCCCCTCCCCTTCCCCACCCCCCAAAGCCATGCGCCAGCCCCTTCCCTCTCTTGGGGGGCTGCTGGGAAGCCGACAGACCCATCTTCTAGGAGTGCTCTTGCCGAAAGGGAAGCCTGCTGGAGCCAGGACTGGGCTTACCCGGGAATGCGTTCCCTAGGCAGAGGAAAATGCCCAGGAAGGCGTGAGTCATGACCAAGGGCCCCTAGGCCCCAGCAGGAAAGGAGCCATGACCCCAGGAAGAACCCAGAGCTTGCTGCTGGCTTTGGGGGCAGAGGATTTACTACTTCCTCCCTGTGTGACTGTGGGCAAGTCTCTTCCCTTCTGGGATCTTGGCTTGGACAGGGGCTTCAAAGGGCCTTTCTTGGTCTCAAGCACTTGGTATTCGTGGTTGACGTCGTATTAAGAAATGCCCAGTGTCTGGGAGACATTCTGGTGTAGGCCCACTGAAGTCGGGGCTAGCTCTAAGCGCCTCTTCCCTGCCCCTGGCTGCGTCTGGAGTGTGCCGCAGCAGCTCGAGGATTCAGCATAGGCTCAGCTGGCGAAATAAAGGGACACAAGATTCCCAAACTGCCGACCACCCTTCTGGGCCCTCCTGCTGAGGAGAGGGTCAGATGCCAATGCTGAACAAGACCTCCCTCAAGAGCTAGGGTGGCGCCAGAAGTAGAAGCAGCCCAGCCCCAGGATGGAGTTTCAGCTCTGCAGCATCCTATCTGCGGGACCCCAGAAAGCTCTCAGTTTCTTCATCTGTCAAATGAGACTTCCACAAAGAAACAGAAATAAAACTAAAGAAAACAAAGACTAAAAAAATAAGGTAAATAGGGAGGAGGTCTGTGTTTGGGATAATACATTTGGGGGATATATAATAATTGATTTACTAGGTAGCTGAAAAGAAAAGATGCTACCAGTGCCTGGTAGTTAGTTAGTGTGTTAGGTACCATAAAAAAAGAGAGGAAGGAGAAGAAGAGGAGGGAGGGAGGGAGGGAAGGAAGGAAGGAAGGAAGGAAGGAAGGAAGGAAGGAAGGAAGGAAGGAAGGAAGGAAGGAAGGAAGGAAGGAAGGAAGGAAGGAAGGAAGGAAGGAAGGAAGGAAGGAAGGAAGGAAGGAAGGAAGGAAGGAAGGAAGAAAGGGAGGAAGGAAGGGCATGTCAGGGAATGACGTGACAGGGTCAGGGGAAGGGAGGCTGGAGTGAAACTGGCTGTCTTTGTTGCCACCATGTGGCTGCTGACTGAGACACAAGCTATCTTTCCTTATGGCCTTTGTGGCTCTGCTATCCACAGCTGGCACAGCCCCGAGAGCCACTGAAGGAGGGACTTGTCCAAGGGCACCCAATGAGTCAGGGGCACAAGGAGGAGCAGGAGCCAAAGCTCCTGCCTCCCCCTCTTTCTGGGCACTTTCCTCTGCGGGGGCTGCCACTCTGGGAAGGCAAGCATTGTGTTACTGTTTCCCAGCACCCTGCAGAGAGGGCAGCCATAAGCACAAAAGAGGTGCTGGACATCAAAAGGAGGGCCTGGAGCCTGAGCACGCAGAAAGGCTGAGGCCCAACAAAGAACCACGAGAGGTCTCGAGTGAGCAAGTAGGTTAGCAAATGATGAGAAGAGGGGAAGCAAGAGGAGCCGAGCTCAAAACAACAGCCTGGAAGCACATGGGCACTGAGGCAGTGGCCCTCCTGGCCATCACCAAAGGGAGCCTGGAAATGCTGAGTCCCGCCCTCTGGGCAGGCGGGCTGGAGTCCCTGTCAGTCTCTGGGCCCCAGTAATGGGGCTGAGGAACCTTGGGAAGCAGCAAGAACAACCTGCTCACCTGAAGAGGAGGAAAAGCAGGAACGATGGGGCAAGTGGCAGAGGCTCAAAGACGCCAGCCTCCCAGTTCCTCAATCTACTCACTTATCAGGTGCTTTTCGCTCAGATCCCTTGCCCACCTCCACCCCACCATCTCCATGTTTGCCCCTAGTCCTGAGTAATGGAGCAGGAGAGCATCTTTCTCCCGAGGTTCAGTTTGGTACCCCCTGCTGCCTTTTGGGCCTCCATCATTGGGTGTCCTCTGGGCATTTCCGGTTCCCCAGAACTCTCCATCTTTCCCCCAAATCCTCCTGTCTTCCTAACTTCCTGATTACCATCAGAGGGGCTCCCAGACTCCCAGCTGCAAAGTCATTCTTGACTCCTCACTGTCCCTCCGTCCCTCCCCAGCCAGCCTGCTGCCAAGCCCATCCATTGGTTTCGCCTTCATCACATCTCTCCAGTAGGCCCCCTTCTTTCCCTGGCGCAGACCCTCAGGGCCTTCTCGCGCCTGGACTGTGATGGCAGCCTCCTTTCCACAAGTCTCTTCCTATACCAGTCCCAGCTCCACATACCTAAAGCCACTCCCTACTCCTCCTCACCTCCAAGACCAAATCAAGCCCTCTGCTTGACATCTCAAGTCCTTCCTCCTACTTCTCTCCTCCCCGGACTCCATAATCTAAGCACAGTGGTCTTCCATCTCCCATCTCCTTGCCTTTGCACTGGAGGTCCCCTAGGCCTAGAGTGATCTCCTCCTCCTTCTTCTGCTTGGCTTTCTTCAAGGCTCTGCTCTAATCCACCCTGCCCCCGCAGGAGGCCTTTTTGGGCCTCATGACTTCCACTTGCGGCTCATCCAGATCTAGTTCTTGCTACGTTGTCTCCCCCCTCCCCACTCTGCCTCATTGTATCCCTGCACTCAGCATAGTATGTAGCACAGATTAAGTCTTCTTTTAAAAACGCCTTACCATCTGTCTTGGAATTCATACTGTGTACTGCTTCCAAGGCACAAGAGCAGTACAGGCAAGGCAACAGGGTTAAGGGACTTGCCCAGGGTCACACAGCTGGGAAGTATTTAAGGCCAGATTTGAACCCAGGACCTCCTGTCCCTAGGCCTGACTCTCTATCCACTGAGCCACCAAGCTGCCCTAAAGGTTAAGTCTTTAATAAATAGTTGTTGACTGACTAAGGCTTGATCTCAGGAGAAATTTTCTAAGGAGAGCGATCCCAAAGCAGAGCAGACAGCCTGGTTGGTGGGCCTGGAGAAGAATAACGTGGCCACATGTGGCCTCAGAGATACCTTCCAGTTGGAGAACTCCACAGGGTGGATGTCTTGGGAGACCCCCCTTCTCCCCAGCTCTCACTCCTCTCCCCACCCCTCTCCTCTCCTCCCACACAGGCCTCTTGGGCTCCTCTTACCCAAGTGAAATTGACTGGAGGCGTTCCCACAAGTCTGCATCACTTCCGGGCTGTTCCAGCCTAGGGGGTACAAGGCACAGCCTGCACCAATCAGCAGACCTAGGACAAAAACACACACCCTGGAGAATGGGTTGAAAACTCCAAACCCCAGCCGCCTCCTCCAGAAAGCCTTTCCTGATCACTCCCAGCCACACTGCTCTTTCCTTTTTTGGCACTGCCATAGTACCAGTCCTGCATGTGATGAGAACAGCTGAGACGGTGTTCTGAATAGGACCCAATGAGGAATCTGGCCAGGCCTCTCCCCAATACTGCTCATGCAACATGCGAGGTGGCATCCTCTGCCATTGGCCCCCAAAGGCAGGCCGGGTGGTTCGAATAGCAAGGGATGTTTGGCAGGGCATCCACCTCCTGCTCAGCCATGTTTCCCAGGGAGCATCCACTCCTACCACTGCTCTCGCTGTGCTCCCCAAGTTTTTTCACCACTCCCAAGGATTGCTGGGACCTACCAGAAAGCCTGGCTCCCTAGGGAGCTCTGGGGGGAGGAGCGAGGCCCATGCCTGCCTATCTCAGCTTGGCAGAGCACTGAGGAGGGAGGGCCGGGCCTCTCCTGTGCTCCTCTCCATCCTGAGGAAGTTCTGGGATCATCTCAGCATGAAAAACCCTTGCTCTCCATTCAGACAAAAGCATCTTCCAAACTACTGGCATCTATGCAAGCGGGCTACTGATGGGCGCAGAACTAGAGGAAGCTGGATAGAAGCTTCAGCAGGAGAGCCGAGCTCTCTCAGCATCAGGAAGGACGCCCTGATGGGAGTGCACTGAGTGAGTAAGGGGAACGATAGCATCCCCTTCACTGGCTAGCTTGACAAAGAGCCGAGGGTCCCTCCTGGCCACAAGTGCTTCATTGCACTATTGCCTTAAGGATGAGGATAGCTCAGAGAGTAATATTCCCCCTTTGCAAAGGCCAATGAGAACATTTGACCAGAGAGGAAACTGAGGCTCAGAGTGGAGAAGTCACTTGCTCCTGGCCCCAGAGTTAGCTAGTATCAGGGCCAGGATTCCAACTTGACTGGCCTGAACCTGTCCCTCATGCCACCTCCCTTCTCCAGAACGGGACAGTGGTTCATCCACTGGGGCACTCATGGCCAGGCCACAAAGGCAGGCTAAGGCCAGACTCCTCTGCCCAGCGCCCACACCCACTGCCCCCTCAAAGAGCAGCTCCAAGTAGCTAGAAGCCTACGAGGATCAATGCTGCCAGGCCTCAGGCTCAGCTTCTCAGGTAGCAAAGAGGGTACCTGCTGCTCAAGTGCCCTCTCAGACACCGAGGCCAAGGGCACAAGTGGCTAGAAGAGATCACAGGAGCCTGGGCAAAGGCCAAAACGGGGGGGGGGGGCTGTGTCCAGGTCCCTGAATACACGTGTGGCAGAGCCTCAGGTCAACAATAAGCCAGGTCCCTAGATTTCTGAGCAGGGCTAGGCCTTGAAAACTGTTCCCCTGCCTCCTCTAGGGGGCAGTTCGGGTGCCAAAGGCTTAAGAGGAAATGGGACCCATGAGGGTGGCCTAGCCTCCCCACCCTACTTTCCCTTTAATGGTGCCCTAGATGAGGCACCTTAGGGGAACCCACCGGAGTTTGCCTAGCTCGATACAAAGGTGACTTGGTGGGAGGGAGGTGCTCTTGTCCCTTGTCTCCATCCAAGGGGAATCCAGGGGTAGCCATCCAGGGCCCAGTGCCAGTGTGGGTGGGGGAACATGCATTTCCACCAAGCCATCTGCCTCTTAGCTCTCCACTAATCCCATTAGGTTTGATCAAAAGGGAAGGATGAAGCTTCCATGCCCATTTTACAAATCAAAATGAAGTCCATGGCCAATTACACTCAAGTGCATCAGTGACCCAAAGCAAGAGAGCAGAGAACTGGGGCAAGTTGGGACGGGAACATGGCCACGTCCAGAGAGTGTCTCCTCTGCCATTCTAGCCCTCTTGCTCCTCTCGGGGCCAGAAGGACAAGAAGGAGAAAGAACAGGCGGCCAGAGGCTCAGGCTGACTTCCTCAGTCTGTCTCGGACTTCCTGTGGGACCTCAGGCAAGCTAATTTATGTCTCCTGGGCTCGAGTTTCCATTACCCAGAAAGCAAAGATCCCCAAACTAGCCAGATTGTAGGATCCCACATGCTAGTGCTCAAGGGGAGTACAATTCTCTCATTGTACAGGAGAGGAAACAGAGTCGTAGCTGAGTGGAGGATGGATTGGAATAGGGAGAGACTGGAGACAAGAAGACCAATGGCAGGGGGGGGGGGTTGTGACAGTCCTAGAGAGAGGGGGGCCAGGGGCACCGAATTCAAGGGGTGGACAGATGAATGGAGAAGAACACTTGTGAGAGCTAGCAAAGGGATTGAGATTGGCGTGGCTTGACAATTTATTGGGTATGGGGGGCCAGGCAGGACGGAAGGAGAGGAAGAATCGAGGGTGACTCTATCAGAGCCTGGGGAGCTATTTGGTAACCCAGGGAGTGGGTACAAAAGCTCAGTGTCTGTCCTTGATCAAGGCAGATACAGGGACGTTTGGGCTGATTGGGGCCCAGGGGAGGTGGACAGGGCAGGCCTGGCCACTAGACCAGAGGCTCACGGCTGACTTCGTGGATCCCCATGGGGGGCCTCCCTCAGTGTGGCAGAGTAGAGGCCTGGCAAATCAGCCCTCAGCCTGGAGCCACATTTAGAATGCTTCTCAAGCCCTTTTACTTGTGGTAGGAGAGGGTCGATAGCAAGGCAGGGGAGGAAGGGTCCTTTACCTCACCCTGCCTGTGGCCCACTCTGAGGCACAGGGCCTCAGGCCAGCCAGGCACTTTCACAGAACACAGCAATCAATGGCAGGGGCTGGGCCTGGAAGGACCTTGGGAGCCCGGTTTCAGTCTGTGCTCTAGAAAAAACCAGCCACACTTTCCTGTGTGATGCCTCCGTAGCTGCTCCTTGGGATTTGGCCTGGCTTCATAGCTAAAAAGCAGGCCGTGGCAGCTGTTGGGGTACCGATCCCCACCTGAGGCTCCACCTAGCCAGCTGCTCCCCTCCTCCTAATAGGAGTGGATGGTGGCCACTGATGTGGAAATAAAGCATGTCCCCTATTTGTTTCCCTTCTGCTCCTCTGGGGCGACTCCCTAAGGTGCTGCTGTCCCACAAGGCCCTACTGCAGTAGCGGGACGGATGGATGCATGTGGGGGGGCGTTGCTGGGGTCACCTTGTCTGGCCCGAGTCCGGGGAGGAGCAGCTTCTGACTCCTTCCTGCATTTGGCTCCCAGAGCTCATCTCCGCGGTCAGGGGCTTGGCAGAGAGAGCGGAGCCTGGGGCCTTAATGGATGTTCTCTCAGTGGTTTGGGGTCCCATAGACATGAATCTGCCCTGGACCTAATTGGCTCCTTGGCTGATGGATTTTGGTTAATGCACACACTGCCGAGAAAGTGCAGGCCCCGGGACAAAATCAATCTCGCTCAGCTGACCTGGGGGCTGGGGAAGCCCACCTCCCGTCTCTCGCGTGTATTCCTTCCTTGGCACCCAATCGACTGCTTTCCTGCCCAAGAGGAAGTTGGCCTCTGGGACTCGGATAGCTGTCCTGCACCTGGTATCCATCTTGGCTTTTCTAAGGGGTGCTTTAGTGTGCTGTTCTCCCAGGGGTTCTATATCACCCAGGGCAGTGCCACCCCCACAACTCAGCGAGCCTTGCCAGAAACAATCCCATAAAAGGAGAATTTGCCAAATGGGGAAGCTGAGGCACAGAGAAGTGAGAACTGGGACCAGATTCCAAGTCTTGGCTGTAGGCTAACTCCACCGTGACCCCCACTGCCTCCCTTGCCCATTCCGTCCTTCGTGTCACTACCAAAATAGGCTTCTGATGTTCCGAAGGCCCAGCTGTGGCCATGTCACTTGCTGGCCTTTAGAACCCTAACGGAATTACCGTGCATTTACTTCCCTTCCTGCTGGCAGACATCTGGAATGATTCAACCAAACATCAATGCTTTCTCCCTTCTCCAATTACGCCCCCCCCTTCTCAACCTCAGCTTCCTCATCCTAGCATTAGCTCCTCCTGAAGGCTTGGGAAGAAAGCACCGTGTAGCCCTAAAAGTGCCCCAGAAATGTACCATGCCCCCTTGTTTGGATATGGAAAAGGGAGATGGAACCTGCAAGATCTGAGTTCAGATCCTGCCCCAGATGTTTACCAGCTATGTGACTCTGGCCATGTCACTGAATTGATCTCTGCCTCAGTTTCCTCATCTGTAAGGGAGCACCCACCTGTCAGGGTTGTTGTGAGGATCAAGGGAGATCATTTCTGTAGTCTTTTGCAAACCTCAAGGTGCTCTTAGAGGGTAGCTATCTTATTGTCATCACTGTTACCTTCTGCTGCCTTTTCCCTGGGCCTTAGGAGATAAGGCGGAAGTGAAGAAGGACTTTCTAGGCATGGAGGACAGCCTGTGCTCTGACATGGGTCAGACGGGCCCCAGAGGGCCCAGGAGGAAGAGCTGAGCTATGATGTGTCACCACACTGGGAAGATCGCTTTGGGTTGGGCTGTGTTGGATTGTTCAGACATTTCAGTTGTGTCTGATTCTCCCCATTGAAAATTTTTCTTGGCAGAGATACCAGAGAGGAAACTGAGGCAAAAAGGGTTAAATGACTTGCCTGAGGCCACACAGCTACTAAGTGTCTGAGGCTGGATTTGAACTCAGGTCTTCACTACAGGCCCTGCACTCTATCCATTGTGCTACCTAGCTGCTCAGTAGGCCTGGTCGTAAAGGCCTTTAAAAGCCAAAGAGGAGTTCCTTTTTGTTGCTAGGGATAATATGGAACCCTGGAGTTCGAGTAGGGGAGTGATATAGTCCCACTGTTGGGTCCTATGATTATCCCCAGAATTAGAAAATGGAGGTGAAAAGACTTATCCAGGCTCACCTAGCCAATAGGTGTTGGAGGTCAGCCCTCTCTCTACACTCCTCCTCTGGATGGTCCTATAAATGTCCTCATGGCTGCCCTGGAGTCCCACTGCCAGCACAGGGACAAAGGAAAGGATGCTCTGCCATTCCTGGGCCAAAGTGGCCCTCATTCGTGGCTGCATCAGGGGCCCTTTAGGGGCCACATCCAGGTATGCAGAGCAGGGGGGGGAATCCTCCAGGGGCTGCCATGGGTTTGTCCTTATATTCTCAGTCAATTCCAGCCAGGATGTTAGGCTGCTCCTCTGAAGCCTGTGGCTGCACAGCCCTCCCCTCGGTTCTTTCTGGCCCTCCCGCCTATGGTGGTAGCCAGAGCCTCGAAGCCAGGCCCCCTGGAGTTCTTGAGGAACTCAAGTGAGTCAGGAGATGACAAGGTTTCCAAACTCATAAAGCAGGAGGAGCTAGGCTGAGGCCCTCATTTTCCAGAGCAGGAAACTGAGACTGAGGCACTCAGGAAGGCCACAGAATATCCACGCAGGCCCAGTGGTGGCCCCAGAACAGGAAGTGGAGCAGTGATGATGGCCACGGTAGTAATAATAATAATAGTATCAACAATAACAACGATGATGGCAACAATGCTAAGTGCCAAACCTACCTGGAGCTGCCAGAGCTCATTTGGACTGTCCTAACAAGCCTCTGAGGTGGCTCCAACACTCTCGTCTTCCTCACTTGACCAGCGAAGAGAGGGAGACTCAGACTCCAGACTGGAGACTGCAGGTTGGACCCCAGCCCAAGGCAGCTTCCTGACTCAACGTCCAGCTCATAATCTCTCTACCAGGCTTTCTCTCTCTAGAGAGAGGCACCGTATGACTTGAGCAGAACTAAGAAGGGCCCTTCTCCTCCCCCTCATTCCTCCTCAGCAAGGCTGACATGATGTCTACAATTCTACAGTTAGAGAGTCATTCGTTTAGCTGGCAGCTAAATGGGCTGAAGGAGTTTATGGGTCTGCTCTCTCACTCTAGGAGATAGACAGTGGAGGATGGGGGCCTGTCTGAACCCAAGCCCACAGTGAGAACGGGGCACCTTCCAGAAGGCAGCAGGAAAAAGGGAAGCAGAGGAGCCCGAGGGCAAAGTGGCAATGCCTCCCTAACCCAGGCCTGCTTCCTAATTCTGCCCTGCCAGAGGTGAGGCGGGCCTCAAAGTTGGCAGCCCTATGCTGGGGTGGGCCAAGGAGCCACTGAGAGCCCACCTGAAAACCCCACCCCAGCTCACCGGCTCCTCAGCACCCGGCCTTACCTCCAACGAACTGGGCTGCTCCCATGCATCGGCCCATGATCCTGGAGATGAGCTCTTCCATGCAGCAGCCCAGGACGGCACCTAGTGCCACCAGGAGCAGCAGGGCACAGCCTGTGCCTGTCACTATGGTACACATCTGCCAGGCCAGGCTGGGGATGGCGGTGAAACTGGCATAACGGCCACACTCTTCCACCATGACCAGGGTGCGCCCTTCACCCCGAACAGGGTAGTTACAGCGTCGGAACATGCTGAAGGACACTGGCTTCCCAAGCTGGGTACCAAAGAGCCAGTAGGGCAGGAAGTAACTGGTTGTGCTAGCCACAGCGGTAAGCAGTGACAGCACAGCCCAGAGGATCCCAACTAGGGTCAGACTGCCCTTCATGTCTTCAAAAGACCAAGTCGGGCCACCAAAAGCCAGAGAAGGCTCGCAGTAGCCACACAGGAACTGCCTACTGAAACCGAATTGGGAGGTCAATCCCAAGGGCAAACCGAGACCCAAGTGGCCTCTCCCTCTGGCCTAGGCCCTTCTCCTCTGGAGTAGAATTCTGTCTTGTCTCAGGCCCAAGACTGTTCGTGGCTTCCTCTCCAGTGGCTCCTGTGGCACTGTGGGTGAAAGGCACAGACCCAGATTAGTAAGTGTCTCAAATCTAGGGAAGGGTAAGCAGCGTTCTCAGTCCATCCTAAAGTCTTCCCTTTCAGACTGATCCCTCATGCCTACAGTGTTCACCTTCACTCCCATCACCTCCTAGAAGCCCTAGGTTCCTTCAAAGCTCAGCCCCCATAGCAGGCCTTTCCTGAGCCTCAGCTACTACTCGTATTTATTCTATACACACATTGTTGTCCCAAAAGTCTTAGTGAAGTTTCAAGCTTTAATCACTTAACTGAACTTAGTTTAAATAATGTAAAGCTTCACTTAGAGCTCCAAGATGGCCTGTATTTGACCCACATTTATGCATGTACCCTTTGAAGGCAGGGGATGCCTCTGTATTCCTAGTATTAGACATATACGGTGCCAAATAAATGCTTGAAGTGAATTGAATGGGCTGTGGGGGTCATGTGGCTCCCCTCTGTGGGCAGTCAGAAAGCCTCCTGCATCGCATGGGACTCCTCGGGGTCTGTGGATACTCAAAGGAGGCCCACCCACCCCCAGCCTGAGAGGAAGGGGCCAGCAAGGCCTGGAGGAAAAGTGATGACAGTCACTGCTTTCGGGAAAGCTGGGAGATGTCTCAGGAAATACTGCCAACAACAGGGCCCCAGAGTATCCCATCTTCCCAAAGGCAGAGTCATGTGTGAGTTCTTCCTCCAGCCCTCAGGCCTCTGGTGTCCATTTATTAAGTAAGTGCCTACTGTGTGCCAGGCTGGCACCATACGAAGCACTTTACAAATATTATATCATTTGATCCTCACTACTTTGGGACACAGGTGCTATAATTATCCCCATTTTACAAGTGAGGACACTGAGGTTCAGTGTTGACTAAGAAGAGCTGCCATTTCTATGCCATGTGGATCTCCCAACAACCTCATGAGATAATACCGTGGGGATTATTATTCCCATTTTACAAATGAGAAAACTGAGGCTCAGAAATGGGAAATGACTAGTCTAGAACCATACAGCCGGTAAACCTGAGGTATTGTTAATCATCTTTACAGATGAAAAGGAAAGTGACTTGTCCAGGGCCACACAGCTGAGTGAGGAGGGATCCCAATGCCTTTCTGGCAGAATGTGCCAATAACAAGGGTCTATATTCCTGGAGATGGAGGGAAGGAGAAAGGGGGGAGGCTGTGGTAGGGAAAGAGAGGGATAGGGAGACAGAAACACCAGAGATGGAGACATTCCCTGACTCCTTGACCAGGACTCAATCTACCAGAACCTCTGGCCCTTTTAGGGAGCACCCCTTGCTCTGCCTAGCCTCCTGAGGGCCTCAGTCCCCACTGCCTACCCACTGGAGGCACTACCCAGCTTCCTTCAGCCTTTGATTCCTCTGCCTTCTAGATGGCTCCGAAGGCACTACAGAAAAGTATTAGGTGTGACGTGCTGTAGGGAGAAAGCATCACAGTCCAGGGTGGGGCATCCAAAACCTGGGTTGCCCCTAGGTACCAAGGCTTAGCATGATCTCTGTCCCCAGAGTCGGGCATCATTCAGAGGGGCTCCTCTGAATCACGGACCTGGAAGGCACCTTGGAGGGGTCATCACATCGATCCCCCTGCTTCTGCTTCTGAGGATGGTGCCCCTTCAGGGGCCGCCTCTGACTGGCTTATTCTGTTCTGGAGAACACTCCCAGCCAAGCGATTCTTCCTTAGCCTGGTTCTAACCCTCTCCCACCACAGCTAACGTCCACTCCTCCCTCTCTTTGGGTCCTTGGGGGAAGCAGCGAGCAGCTGGTCTCTGCTTTTCTAGAGGCTCCAGGCCCACACGAGACGCTGAATGGCTCGTTAACGTGTCAAGCTCAGCATGTCCAAAAAGCTCATCATCTGCCCCTTTCCTGTCCCGTGTCCCCAACAAAGGCCCTGTTTCTGCTGGGGAGAGCATCACGTTCTCTCCGGTCACTTCATTTCTCCACCCTTGCAAGGCATCCTGGGGGCTTCCTTCTGCCTCACCGTAGCCCATCAGTCACTTTCCAATGGCTCGTTTTGCGATCCTCTCCCTTCTGGCCCCTCACACAAACGCCACCCTCGCCTGCATTATCGTCATTGGTTCTGTGTTCCCTGTCCATCCTCCAGACAGCCGCCAACACCATCTTCTGAAGACCCAGATCTAAGCACATCATTCCCGTGCTCAAAGCTCTTCTTGCCTTTAGAAGAAAGTCCAAATGGCCAGAGCTGCCATCAAAGGCTCTCTCTGGTTTGCCAGCTTGACTTCTCAGGACTTCTTTCTACCTACGCTGTAATCTGGAACAAAACTGGCCCCCTGCTATCCCCTGAACTTGGCATTCAATCTCCTCCTTCTGCCCTTGCATAGGCTGTGACTCATGCTCAAGATGCACTCCCTGCTTACTTCTGCCTACTAGAATTCCTTCAACAGCTTCCTTCAAGGCCTAGTTCAGGTTGCTCTCTCCTCTAGGAAGCCTTCCAGATTCCTCCAGTTGTTAATGCTCTCCCCCTTCTCTAATTGTCTTATAATTACTTATGTGCTTAAATGCATTGGTCCAGGTAAACAAATCTCTGGACGGAATAGTTGTGCTTTCTTCCTTCCTCCCCCATCCCTTTCCTTCCTTCCTCCTTCTCTCCCTTCCTTCCTCCCTCTCTCCCTCCCTCCTCCTTTGCTTCCTTTCCTTCCCTCCCTTCCTTTCTTCTTTCCCTCCTTTCCTCCTCCCTTCCTTTCTTCTTTCCCTCCTTTCCTCCTCCCTTCCTTTCTTCTTTCCCTCCTTTCCTTCCCTCCTCTCTTCCTTCTTTCCCTTCTTCCTTCCCTCCTTTCTCTCTTCCCCCTTCCTTCTTTCCCTCCTTATTTCCTTCCCACCTCCATTCTTTCTTTCTTTCCTCCCTTCTTTCCTTCCCTCCTCCCTCCCTCCCTTCCTTTCTTCTTTCCCTCTTTATTTCCTTCCACCCTCCCTTCCCTCCTTTCTTCCTCCTTCCTTCCTCCCTCCTTTCCTTTCTTCTTTCCCTCCTTATTTCCTTCCTCCTCCCTTCTTTCTTTCTTTCCTTCCTTCCTCCCTTCTCTCCCTCCCTCCCTCCCTTCTTTTCCTTCCCTCCTCCCTCCCTTCCTTTCTCCACTCCTCTCTCCTTTCCTTCCTTCCTCCCCCTCCTTCCTCCTTCTTCCTTCCCTCCCTTCCTTCCCTCCTTCCTTCTTTCCCTCCTTATTTACTTCCCCTTCCCTTCTTTCTTTCCTCCCTTCCCTCCTTTCTCCCTCCCTCCCTTCTTTCCTTCCCTCCTCCCTCCCTCCCTTTCTTTCTTCTTTCCCTCTTTATTTCCTTCCACCCTCCCTTCCCTCCTTTCTTCCTCCTTCCTTCCTCCCTCCTTTCCCTCCTTATTTCCTTCCTCCTCCCTTCTTTCTTTCTTTCCTTCCTTCCTCCCTTCTCTCCCTCCCTCCCTCCCTTCTTTTCCTTCCCTCCTCCCTCCCTCCCTTCCTTCTTTCCTTCCTCCCTCCCTCCCTTTCCTTCCCTCTTCCCTCCCTTCCTTTCTCCACTCCTCTCTCCTTTCCTTCCTTCCTCCCCCCTCCTTCCTCCTTCTTCCTTCCCTCCCTCCCTTCCCTCCTTCCTTCTTTCCCTCCTTATTTACTTCCCCTTCCCTTCTTTCTTTCTTTCTTTTCTCCCTCCCTCCCTTCTTTCCTTCCCTCCCCCCTCCCTTCCTTTCTCCACTCCTCTCTCCTTTCCTTCCTTCCTCCCCCCTCCTTCCTCCTTCTTCCTTCCCTCCCTCCCTTCCCTCCTTCCTTCTTTCCCTCCTTATTTACTTCCCCTTCCCTTCTTTCTTTCTTTCTTTTCTCCCTTCCTCCCTTCTTTCCTTCCCTCCTCCCTTCCTCCCTTCCTTTCCTTCCCTCCTCCCTCCCTTCCTTTCTTCTTTCCCTCTTTATTTCCTTCTACCCTCCCTTCCCTCCTTTCTTCCTCCTTCCTTCCTCCCTCCTTTCCTTTCTTCTTTCCCTCTTTATTTCCTTCCTCCTCCCTTCTTTCTTTCTTTCTTTCCTTCCTTCCTCCCTTCTCTCCCTCCCTCCCTCCCTTCTTTTCCTTCCCTCCTCCCTCCCTTCCTTTCTCCACTCCTCTCTCCTTTCCTTCCTTCCTCCCCCTCCTTCCTCCTTCTTCCTTCCCTCCCTTCCTTCCCTCCTTCCTTCTTTCCCTCCTTATTTACTTCCCCTTCCCTTCTTTCTTTCCTCCCTTCCCTCCTTTCTCCCTCCCTCCCTTCTTTCCTTCCCTCCTCCCTCCCTCCCTTTCTTTCTTCTTTCCCTCTTTATTTCCTTCCACCCTCCCTTCCCTCCTTTCTTCCTCCTTCCTTCCTCCCTCCTTTCCCTCCTTATTTCCTTCCTCCTCCCTTCTTTCTTTCTTTCCTTCCTTCCTCCCTTCTCTCCCTCCCTCCCTCCCTTCTTTTCCTTCCCTCCTCCCTCCCTCCCTTCCTTCTTTCCTTCCTCCCTCCCTCCCTTTCCTTCCCTCTTCCCTCCCTTCCTTTCTCCACTCCTCTCTCCTTTCCTTCCTTCCTCCCCCCTCCTTCCTCCTTCTTCCTTCCCTCCCTCCCTTCCCTCCTTCCTTCTTTCCCTCCTTATTTACTTCCCCTTCCCTTCTTTCTTTCTTTCTTTTCTCCCTCCCTCCCTTCTTTCCTTCCCTCCCCCCTCCCTTCCTTTCTCCACTCCTCTCTCCTTTCCTTCCTTCCTCCCCCTCCTTCCTCCTTCTTCCTTCCCTCCCTTCCTTCCCTCCTTCCTTCTTTCCCTCCTTATTTAATTCCCCTTCCCTTCTTTCTTTCTTTCCTCCCTTCCCTCCTTTCTCCCTCCCTCCCTTCTTTCCTTCCCTCCTCCCTCCCTCCCTTTCTTTCTTCTTTCCCTCTTTATTTCCTTCCACCCTCCCTTCCCTCCTTTCTTCCTCCTTCCTTCCTCCCTCCTTTCCTTTCTTCTTTCCCTCCTTATTTCCTTCCTCCTCCCTTCTTTCTTTCTTTCCTTCCTTCCTCCCTTCTCTCCCTCCCTCCCTCCTTTTCCTTCCCTCCTCCCTCCCTCCCTTCCTTCTTTCCTTCCTCCCTCCCTCCCTCCTTTCCTTCCCTCCCCCCTCCCTTCCTTTCTCCACTCCTCTCTCCTTTCCTTCCTTCCTCCCCCCTCCTTCCTCCTTCTTCCTTCCCTCCCTTCCTTCCTTCCTTCCTTCTTTCCCTCCTTATTTCCTTCCCCTCCCTTCTTTCTTTCTTTCCTCCCTTCTTTCCTTCACTCCCTCCCTCCCTTCTTTCCTTCCCTCCTCCCTCCCTCCCTTCCTTTCCTTCCCTCCTCCCTCCCTCCCTTCCTTTCTTCTTTCCCTCCTTATTTCCTTCCCCCTCCCTTCTTTCTTTCCTTCCTCCCTTCTCTCCCTCCCTCCCTTCTTTTCCTTCCCTTCTCCCTCCCTCCCTTCCTTTCTTCTTTCCTTCCTTATTTCCTTCCCCCTCACTTCTTTCTTTCTTTCCTTCCTTCCTCCCTTCTCTCCCTCCCTTCCTTCTTTCCTTCCTTCCTCCCTCCCTTCTTTCCTTCACTCCCTCCCTTTTCTTCCCTCCTCCCTCCCTTCCTTTCTTCTTTCCCTCCTTATTTCCTTCCCCCTCCTTTCTTTCTTTCCTTCCCTCTTCCCTCCCTCCCTCCCTTCCTCCTTTCCCTCCTTCCTTCCTTCCTCCATATTGCTTCTTGTATCCCAGTGCCTAGCACAGCATTGCTCATGCTGTATGACAGAATCCCAGAATTTCCAAGATGGAACTCAGGAGTCATTCAGGGTAACCCATGCTGGGATGAGAGTCCTTTCTCCAGTGTCCCGTGCCCGCCCTCATCTAGGTACCGATGTGCATCTGGAGCCACCTTTACCACAGGAAGATCCTCACACTAATGAGAGAAGAGCTGGGAGCCAGTTCTGAACAGGAGGGCAGTATGCAAGGAAGGGGGGTCTCTTGCCTAGCAGCTGCTCTGCAGGAAAAGGGCTGGAATGGTGCTCAGGGAGGAAGGGCCTTTAAGCCAGGCGGTGCCAGCTTTACCTGAGCTGTCACATAGAAGAAGGCAGAAGAGTGCGGGGGAGAGTTGCAGAGAGGCAGAAGAGCAGTAAGGGCTAGGCAAATGAAGTTAAGTGACTTGTCCAGACTCACACAGCTAGGAAGAGTCTGAAACCAGATGTCTCCAGGCCTGGCTCTCTTCCCACTGAGCCACCTAGCTTCCCCTCCTTTTAAAGAAAGAAGACATTCTCTCATCTTGGCTGGGTTCCCCTGTGATATGTCCTTGTACCCCCAAAGTGAGGGTGGCCTTAAGTTCGTGAAGGCGAGCCAGCCAGCACAGGAAGATTGCTGTAATGTTTGAGGCCACATCGGTGAGCCAAGGCCAGGAGGCGCCTCACCCCTTTCTAGGCTCCTGCCTCTTGCATGGGTGCAGGCAATGAAATATGCTGCTGGGAAGCACTGAGGCTGCCTGCACAGGGCTGGCTAAAGAAGTTCTGCTTGATTTAGAAGAAGTGGCTCAAATTTGAGAGAGAACAGCCTAGTAATGGTGCTCAGCTTGGTAATCCCAGGACAATCTGGAGGGATGCCAGCTCTCTGTCTAGCCTAGTCCAGCCACCACCACTTTACCAACTGAGGCACAGAGAAGGAAAGAGGCTGCTACCCCAGGCCACTGGGGGAGTGAAAAGCTCCCCCCCACACACACACTCTGCTTGCTAGTCTCACTGATCTCCCAACAGCTCCAAGTGCCAAGGAGGCGTCTGTGTCAGTGCCACTGCCTTCTTCCCCTTTGGGAGCTCCTTCCTTATGCCCCCGGGGCACCAGCACAGCCTTGGGGCCTCCTGGACATACCAGCTCCCCCCCCCCAAGTGTCCAGCCTATTTCCATTCTGTCAGTACCAATGACAGCCTGATTCAATGGCTGCTCCCCTATAGACCCTGAAGGGCCAAACTCCTTCCCTGTGCCTCAGTTTCCAAGACTGTCCTTTCCTTCACAGCTTCTTCCCAGCTTCCCCCTCTGCCCCATCTCTGGCTCAATTGAATGTTCTTGCTCTGCCCTAGGGGCTGGGGGGGTGGGGGGGGGCAAGGCCAAACAGTCCCTTCCCTGGCCCTGGCCCAGCCCTCTGTGGTGGAAGGAAGACTGGGGGCAGCCGCTGGAACCCGAAGGGTGGCAGGTGTGCTTAGGGCAACTTTGTCCCCTCTGGAGCTGTCCAAAGTGCACGGGCCGTGGGCTCCCCTCTCCCAGAGGCCCCAGCCTCTAACTGTTCCGCTGGTTGGGGGTGCAATTCGAGCGGCCTCCGAGGTCCTCGGGTCCCCTGGAGCGGCTGGTGGCCTCCGTCCCCTCTGACTGTGAGGGCTACACCGGCAAGGCGCGGCGCCGCTACCTCTCCCTTCCCCAGCCTCCGTTTCCTCACCTGTCAGAGGAGGAGTTCGGCCTGCACAGCCCCGAAGGAAGTTCCAAATCGCTCCCCACCACGCCCCCCTCCTTCGGGCCACCAGGAACGGGGCCCAAGAGTTGAACCTCGGACTCCGGGGGGAGGGAGCCGGGCCAGGGCAGGGACCGGAGGCGTCGAGTGGGCTGGGCGTTCTCTAGTGGGAGCCCGGGGCGCAGCGGAGGGGAGACGAGCCCCTGCCCTGGGCCCGGCCATGGGGGGGTGGCCGGGGGGCAGGCAGGCGGCGCTGTCAGCCCGCAGAGTTCCCTCTTACCCTGGAGGCTGGCAGGCTCAAAGGCAGGAACTTGCCAGGCTCGGACGGGGCTGGGCTCGCAGCCGCCGCTGGCGCCGCCGCCGCCTGGGGTCGGCCTGTCGGGGATCCGTCTGGGGTCTGTCTGGGCGCGGGGAGCTCCGCGGTCAAGTTCTCCAGGAGGGAGGGCTGGGCCGAGTTGCTCTGCGCTCTGCCGCTGACCACCGGGGAAGGGGCGGGCTGGCCACGCGGCTCCTTTAGCTAAGAGGGAAAGAGTCCGCCCACCTCCCGAGGGTCACTGACGCAGGCTCCTCCCGCCTCCGCCCACGTCTGCCCGCCCAGGGGGCCCCCAAGCCGGATTCTCCCCTTCTCTCTGCTCTCGGCAGCCCAGCCCGCTGCCTTGACAATAATAGTTCTTATGGCAGCTGATCGATCTGGACTTGGAAGCCGCCTTCACACTCATCTGACAGAGGAGGAAACTGAGGCCCTGAGAGACTACAGGGCAAAGGCAGCATTTGAACCCAGGTCTCCCAGGAATGGAGGTCTAGAATAAGGAAGGCCCTTAAAGGCCAGCTAGTCCAACCAGTTGGAATGAGATTTCTCTCACATATCTGCAGCTCTGGAGATGGAAAGGGTCTGTTTTTCCCTCTCATTTCCCAAAGGAAGAACCTGAGGCTCAGGGAGGTGAAGTGAAGGGGCCATGGATGAGGGGAGCTCTCTCCAAAAGCAGCAGCAGCAGCAGCAGCACTTGAACCCCAGACTGGACCTTGGGCAGTTTTCTTACCCTCTCTGGGCATTTGCTTCCCTCCAGGGGTTAGAGGCCCCCAGCTGATTTGAACCCAAGTCCTCTTGACCCCAACATCCAGCAGTCTTTCCACTGTGCTAAATTCCAAAGGCTTCTCTCAGAATGGGTTTGGGAGGTGGAAGCCCAAGTCTTAATATCTTCATTGTACAAGGAAGGAAACTAAGGCCTAGAGAGAGGTCCTTCTAGTCCACCCTTTCATTTGACAGATGAGGAAATTAAGGCCCAGAGAGGGTCACAGAGCTAGTAAGTGACTGAGTCTGAATTTGAACTCAGGTCCTCCAACTCTAACTAAATATACCTTACCAAATCTGGGCCCAGAAAACTATTCAGTCAATGGTCACTTTCCCATGGTGAGCGACAGGGTGTACCGAGTGGGGTATGGAGGTGGAGGGCAAGGCTGAGGGCAAACTGCAGCACCTGGAGAAGTGTCAAAGGTTACTCAGGCCCCAAATAAAGCATCTGATCGGACTCCCAGATGTTACTGCTCAGCCTGACTGAAATCGGGCCCAAGGTTGAGCCCAAGTGGAGGGAAGGCTGCCTTCTGCAGAGCTCTGGGGCTTTTACCCACTTGGAACTGGCCAGCAGGAGGCAGCATGGAATAGGAGCCCCACGGGTGGGAGAAATCTCAGCCCTTCTCAGCTCCAAATGACAGAGGATGATGCTGAGGCCTAGAGAGTGCGCAGAGCCCAAGCTAGGAAGGCAGAATTTGAATCCAAATCCTCTGGCTCCAGGGCAGCTAGAGGATATATGGCCTACCTAGAAGCAGGAGGACTAGGAACTTCCTCGGGCCATGCAGGACTGAGCCGCCATCCTGGAGGGCACGAACCTGGCCAGGACAAAGAGCCTGTTTCCTTGGTATCTGGGAGACCAAAGGTTCAAGCCTCTTTGGGCATCAGCTCCGCCAGCCCACACTCCCCCTTTTCTGGTGCCCACACCGCCGTCTTCTGAGCCAACCTTGATTACAGACTGAGAGCATTTCCTGCCCCGATTTACTCAGCTAGAAAGTTGTTCATTCCACCTCCCGATATTTTCTCTTGGGGCATCTAGGCAGCACAGTGGGCAGAGCGGGTAGGACAAATAGAGACACAAACTCTTAAGTCACGAGGCTGTTAGCAGCTTTATTATAGCAAGGTCAGGAGAGGAAAATGGAGGAAGGAGATGAAGCAACCCCCCCCCAGCATCCTGCTGGGCCTCACCTTATAAGCCGTTGCCATCACCCACTAGCTCTCCTACCTCACCCCCCCCAGGAACCAATCACAGTTCCTCAGTTAGCCTGGCATCATTGGGGGGGGGGAGGCAGTGCCTGTGGGATCAATTCCCTGGTCACTGATTGACCCAAATTCAGAACAAATGTAAGGGAAGTCCAAACCTCTGCTCAAATCAAAATACAAATTGCTCTGGGCTTAGTCAGGAAGACCCAAGTTCAAATCCAGCTTCAGACATTCCCTAGTCACTGAACCTCTGTCTCAGTTTCCTCAACTGTAAAATGGGGATAATGCTAGTATCTACTTCTCAGGGTTCTTGTTCATTCATTCATAAACATTTGTTAAGTGCCTACTATGTGCCAGGCACTGTGCTAAGCTCTGGGGATAGAAAAAGAGGGAAAATATGATCCTTGTCTTCCAGGAAGATCAAATGGGATAATATTTGTTAAGCATTGATCATAGTGCCTTCCTTTCCCCTTCTCTCCACTCATATAATCTCCAGACTTGGTCAGGTCCTCATCACCTCTTGCCTAGGCTACTGTCCGACCCTCCTTAATGGCCTCTTTGGCTCCAGGCTCTGTTCTCTTCAGTTCAGCCTCCACACAGCTGTTAAAACTTCCCTACAGCATATCTCTGATCCAGCCACTGGTGACTTCAAGCTTGTGGCTCGTGGTGGTTCCTGTGATGAAATCTGAACCCCCCCACTTGACATTTAGCACTCCTCCAACTGAAATGTAATAATATTGACACTCTTTTGAAGGGCTTGCTACCCACTCTCCACCTACTCCTCCCATCAATAGATAGAAGCCTCTGACAAAGAAGTGCTATTAAGCTCCTCCGTATCTCCAGCCCAGCACCTCTCAGTGGGAGGTGGGAGTTTTGCCTGGTTCAGTGTCATTCCTCTGAAGATATAGTTGACCACTGCATTGACTCCACAGTCTTTCCAGAGAGGCAGAGCCAAGATGGCAGCTTAGTAGCAGCGAACGTTGAAGCCACTCTGAGAATCCTTCCAAATTGTACTCCTAGTGCTATTCATAACACTTTGCATCAGTTCATTGGATTCTTCCAAAGTTTCTCTGATTTGTATTAAAATAATATTCCCCTGGGCAGCTAGGTGGAGAGAGCAGTGGGCTTGGAATCAGGCAGATTACCTGAGTTGAGATCTGGCCTCAGACATTGACTAGGTGTGTGACTCTGCGCCAATCACTTACCTCTATTTGCCTCAATGTCCTCATTTGTCAAATGAGCTGGAGAAGGAAATGGGCAACCACCTCAGGATCTTTGCCAAGAAAACTCCAAATGGGGTCACAAAGAACTGGACATGACTGGAAAACAACTGAACAGTGGCATGCCATTCCATTCATGAAGCATTGGCCAATTTGTGGCCATCATCTTTGTTTCCAATTCTTTCCTACAATAAAAAGGGCTGCTATAAATATTTGGGTACATATGGAACATTTTTCCTGTCTCTGAATTCCATGGAGGTATGTGCTGAGTAGTAAAATCACTTGGTCAAGGGGTACGTACAATTCTAGCGACTTTTCTGGGCTGACTTCAAATTGTTTCCTCGAACAGTTAAGCCAGCTCCCAGTTCCACCAGCAAGTGTTCCTGTGTGCCAACCTTTCTCCAAGCCCTCCAGCATTAGCCCTTTTTGCCACTTGTATGTTCGCCAATCCAAGGGGTGGGACTCGTCCTACTTTTCCCAACTGATTTCACTTTCTGCATTCTACATTCCAGTCAACCTGGCTGCCTGCACACTTCCTGTACATGCCATTTGCTCTCCTACCTCTCTGAGCTGGCACGGGCTGTCCCTCTTATCTGGGGTGCTGGTCCACCTCATTTTGGTCTGTGGAGAGTCCTAATTTCTTTTAGCCTCTCTTCATCTGCTACCTAATACAAAAGACCTTCCTGATGCCCCTCCCTTCTGCTCTGTCTCTCTCCCTCAACTTCTGTTTCTATGGGATACTGCAGAGTATCCTGGAGAGAGAGCTGGCTGGGGAGTCAGAAAAACCTGAATTCAGGTCCCACCTCACACATATGGTCAATGTCATCTTGGGCAAATCCCTTAATGCCTCGACACTCTGGACAACTCTCTAGAGCTGTCAATCGCAGGGAAGTTACCAGCTGGCACTGGGAGGGGGGCTTTCCTTATCTGGGAGTTCAAAGAAGTCACAGAGCTCAGATAGACAGACAGACAGACAGATGGACAGACATACGGATGGACGGACAGATGAATAGACAGACAGATACATAGAGATAGATAGATAGATAGATAGATAGATAGATAGATAGATAGATAGATAGAGATGGATAGATTGATAGATAGAGATGGATAGATGGATGGATGAATAGATAGATAGATGGGTGGATGGATGGGTGGATAGATAGATAGATAGATGATAGATGGATGGATGGATAGACAGATAGATGGATAGATAGATAGGCAGATAGATAGATGATGGATGGATGGATAGATGGAGAGAGAGAGAGAGAGAGAGAGAGAGAGAGAGAGAGAGAGAGATGTAAGATCCCTTTTAAGTCTACTTATATATTATATCTTCTCAGTAGTATGGATGTTCCTTGAATGCAAGCCCTGTTTTGTTCTATCTATCCCTAACACTTAGCACACAGTAGGCAACACTACTTGTTGGAATACCCTCTAGGCATTGAAGAACTTTCCTCTCCATTATCTCATTGGATTTTCCAATAACTCTGGATAGGAGGGAGATAGGCACGCAAGGATTTGGATCAGAGATTATAGCTGGACCTTAGAAATCATCTAGTAGGAAATTGAGGCCCCGAAACCTCAAGTGATTTGATCACACGAGTTGGTCATTGCCCTTTGTACTTGAAGAGAAACAAATGATGTCATTGGTGATGGTTTTTGACTTTCACAGAAACTGAATTGCAGAGAGGCAAACTTCCCCCAAATCATCAGCCTCGCTCTCTCTTCTATAGTCTTGGAAGTCCAGTGGCAAGACAAAAGTTGGGATGACTGCCAATGGCCTGGGATGGCAATGGATGATGGCCCTTTTACTATCTGACCAAGCTCTAAGCACTCCACAGTGCCTTCTTCAGCTGACTTCTTGGCCTTTAAAACAAATCCTTCTCATGGCCTGGGGAAGTCTTCACATGCCTGGGGAGACACCCCTTCCCTAACTCACTGATGGGGTTGAGACTTGTTGTTTGCCCTCAAATTGGTTTAGCCCATCTGCTGAGACACTTTACTGCAGTGTGGCTACCATGTATGTTATAGCTTCTTGGAGCCACAGTGGAAAGATGGGTGAGAGGTGGATGCCAAAGAAGGAAATTAGCCCTGGAAAGGCTCAGCAAGTTCTCCTACCAGAAGTGCTAGACCTCCCTGAATACTCCATACAAGTAGTAGGTAGAACAACCAGGATTTGAACCTAGGTCATCTATCTCCAAGTCTAACATTCATTTCTCTCTACTATGTTTTCCCTCCATTGAAGTCTTCCTCTAATTCCTGAAGGTGCTGTGGCCCTATTTACCCTATTTTCCATGACCATTCTCCCACAAACCTATCTATGCAAGGCACAGTCCTTCTGATAAAACAAAGGAAGATCAGTCAGAGAGAAATTTGCATGCTGTTTTGTCTTTTTTGTCATGAGGAGAAACTGAGTCATTTTGTCCTTTTTAGTAGACTCAGGCAGGCCAGTCTTTCTTGGTGTAACCCTGGCCTCTGGGTTTTCCCCCCTCTTCTGAAGAGTGCTTATAGAGGCAGGAGGGATCTCACAGATGGGTCATGTTAACCGTACTCTTCCCTCTTGGTGTCCTCTTATGGAAAGTGAGGGCACTCAATGAATTGGAAGGCCCCTTCCAGCTTTAAGGAGCCTGATAGCCCCAGCTCATGCAAGGAGAACAGGAGGTGAAGCAGGAGAGCCTAGAGTAGGCCATATGAATCTCCCAGCTGCTCTCTGGGTACATGGAAGTTAGGAGGGGAAAGGGCCAGAGGCTTTAAGGAGACTTCTCATTAGCAGCCTATTAAAACAATATGGGGGCAACTACATGGCTCAGTAGATGGAGAGCCAGGTCTAGAGATGGGAGGTCCTGGGTTCCAATCTGGCCTCAGGCACTTCCCAGCTGGGTGACCTTGGGCAAGTCACTTCACCCCCATTTCCTGGCCCTTACTGCTCTTCTGCCTTGGGACCAATACACAGTATTGACTCTAAGACGGAAGTAAGGGTTTAAAAAACAACATACATTGCTTTTAAGAAATGTCACGTGGAAGAGGAGATCAAAGAGAGGCCAGTGCCACTGCTTGAGGCAGATGAAGCTGATAAAGCACAAGAAACAGTTGACAAGGTGATTGCTTTGGTTTTCTCTGCCAAGGAGAATAATGTGTGTACTAGAAAGGACAGAAGAAGCCATGGCTGATCGGCAGCTGAAGCTCAAGACAAGGAGGGGTGCAGTAAGAGGCTGTCCTTGATGGGCTCAGCTCAGCAGGGCCAAATTCCCTTTGAGGTCATTCAAAGAACTGGCACACGCAGTGATTGAGTCACTGGCCTTGATCTCTGCAGGACCTCACAGGGAGCCGCAGGGGCACAGCACTTCTGAAGAAGAGAAACTGGCTGCCTGATTCTGGAAAATAGGAAACGAAGGGGGTCTCCAAACCTGGGCCAAGTGAGCCTGGCCCCCAGAAGTAGCTCCTTAATAAGTACTTGGCCACCGATTGGCAGAGCTGCTCCAGGGAGAGCTTTTGTCACAGGAGAGATGTACTTAGGTCGATTCTGAGCTGGTGAAATGGACAGCCCCAAAGGGTAGCTGTTAATGGAGAGATGCCAACTGGAAGGAAAGCCTCCAGTGGAGTGCCACAGAAGGAACCTCTGAACCCCCAGATGGCCATGGCATGACCCCGTGGGGTCGCTCCCAGTTGGGAAATGGAAGCCAGTTCTGAGCTTGATTTGATAACAATCCATTATTACAGGGTAGCGGCTGCCTGGAGTGCTGACCCGGAAAGGCAGTTATTACCTAACCCCAACTCGGGCATTCACAGTGGCTCAGATCCCTCTCTTCCTCCTTTCTCCTCCTCTTTCCCCTCTATTGCCTTCTCTCTGAGATCGCCTCCCATATAGCATCTATATCTGGGATGTACGGCGTTACTTGTATGTGGCTTGCACCCTATTCGGATGGAAGCTTTTTGAGGGCAGAAAACCTGGTTCTGCCTTCCTTTGTCTCTCCAACTCATAGAATAGTGCCTAGATTAGGACCTTAACAAATGTTTGCCACATGACTGAATGACCCGGTTTCCAGCATCGCCCATCCAATCCTCCAGAGCATCTCAAAGCTATGGCAGCCCCCCAGGATCTCGATTCGGGGGCAGGACCAAATGAGCGAGAAGCCAGAGGGCAGAGGGAGTCCCACAGCATAAGCAGGCCTGGGTGTGTTGTGTGGTCTGCATTGCAGCTCTCGCTGAATTACCTTTCTCCCCATCACTTCCCCTTTCTCTATTTTTGTCCACAGCATCGTTGCTGTCCTTCCAGGCCCCTAAGCTCTCAACCTCATTGTCCTTCCTGACTCCTCACTCGCTCCAGCCCCTCACATCTGAGCATCTTCACTGCTCGCATTCACATTGCCTCCCCTGCTTCAGCAGCAATTTCCCACGCTGTTACTGGAACGCTCTAAGTAGACTCTCTTGGTTCCAGGAGGCATCCCCACTCCATCCCATCCTCCACTCAGCTGCTGAAATGTTTCTCCTGTGGCCCACGGCTGACTACGTTACTGCCCTCCTCAGTGAGGATTTGGCGCCTCCCTCTTGACTCAGATCAAATCTTCTTTCATCCTGATTCCCTTGTTTTGAAGGCATTGTAAACTGTACGGAATGTGAAACTACGAGTACCGTAGAACGTGTCTGTGGTTTTTTTACGAAGCAATGGCTCGACCTTTTGGGAGTGCATGTTCAAAACTATGTTCTACTGGGAGTGGAGAATCAAAAAGGTTGGCCACCCGTTCCCCAAGGGATCTGGCTCTGCACGTCACAGTCCTATTCACAATGAAATAAAGGCCTAGATGGCACGCTTCCCAAATTTACACATGACCCAAAGCTGGAGAGGAAAGAGGAGGTGCTCCAGGATAGTTGGGGTCCCCAGACCTCTTCCAAGGTGAGAATCCTGGGCCCAAACACATGAGACGAAATGCACTTTCATCTGACCAACGTGGAATGATTGCCTACTATGGGAGAGCAAAACCAAAGCAATCACAGTCCCCCAAACCAGATGGAGGAGGTGGGAGTTTAGGCAGAGTACAAGCTGCTCACAAACCAATCCAAGAAAGCAAATGCAGTGAGCGTGGCGGGAGGGCATTAAGGGAGCTTGGAGTAGGAGAAGGTGGGAGCTGCCCTGGCTAGACCTAGGCTGAGTGTTCCCAGGGTTTGGGTTCTGGGAGGGGGGCGTTTTAGAAGGGTCATGAGACGAGGAAAGGTCTCAAGATTAGGCTCTAAGAGGACTACTTGAAGGACTGGGATAAGAAGATGGAGTGGGGACAGAGAGCTCTTCTTTAAGGATCTGAAGAGCATACAAAAGGGATCAGACTTGTTCTGCTTGGACCCAGGGCACTGAAGGGAGAGGATAGGGAGAGTTAGGCCGGATTTGAAGGCCATTTCTTAGCACTCAGAGTTGGCCCAAAGTGGAAAGGCTGCATGGGGTAGGGGATGGGGCAGGGGGAGGATTCTGGAGCCCAGGACTCAGAGTGTGTGTCCTCGACCAAGAGGTCTTCAAGCATGGCCAGCCATGTCACAGAGGGGCTTTGGGGAAGGTCCAGAGAGGCTCACATGGATGACCTCTGATAGCCCTTCCGCCTCTCAGATTGGGCGATTGATTCTATGACCAACACCCAGGCCACTCACATGCCTGTTCACAGCCTGGCAGTTGGCATCCCTCCTTTGCCTGTGCTTTCTTCAGGGCTCCCCTGGCAGGAAGAGTCTGGAGGGGCCCTGGTCACCAGGCACTGAACTCAGCTTTCCCCCAGCTAAGTCTTCTCCTTCATGTACTTTCTGTGGGGCATTGCCCATCCTACAACTACTCAGGATCTGAACGGCAGGCCATTGGCTGCATGTTGCGGGACAGGGCAGAAGGAATCAGATCAACCAGCCAATAAGTGTTGGTGAAGCATAAACTAAGTGCCAGTAGCAAGCCGGGGGACCAGGAAAGGTTAGGGACTCTGAGAGGCAGAGTTGAGGAGGGAAAGCCTTCTGGGCAGTGGGAACGGCCAATGTAATGGTGGGGGTGAGAGATACTGCATCATGTAGAGGGATGGCACGGAGGCCAATGTGACTGGACCCTGGACCACTACCATGAGCGGGGTACGAGAGGCCTGTAAAGGACAGAAGGTGGCAGCTGGTGAAGCCCTCTAAATGTGGACCCTGGAGATGAGGGAGATCTCTGTGGATAGGGAAGGTCACAATCCCCCCACCTGTGTGTGATGTAAGACCAATGAAACCTCCTCTCCCAACGAAGAGGTCTTTGGCTGTCTAGAACCTTGGACTTGAAGTCAGGAAGGAAAGGCTTCCTTTGCCCAACAATACATCCCACTAACTTCTCTGCTACTTAGTCTTAGAGTTGTCTAGAGCCTCGAGAGCTACAGTGGCCTACCCAGGGTCACATAGTGCGTTTGAGACAGGTGTCGAGCTAAGCTTTTCCTGGTTCCAAGGAGGCCAGCTCCCTGTTCACTATGACACGCTGTCCCCCTGGGGCCAAGAATAGCAATACAGAAACTAAACCAATTCCTGCCCTCAAAACACTTACAAACACTACTGTGGAGAAAAAGCCTTCAGACTCTTACTATGTGATCTTTGGCTCTTTTCTCCCCATAATCCTCCAAAAAGAATTTCTTCCCCTCTGAAAGCCTTCCTTTCTCCCAGCCTCCATATAACAGTTATTCAAGTATTTGAGCAGTTATCATGCCCCCAAACACTGAGTCTTCTATCCCCATTTGGGCTTTTCTTGGCAAAGATATTGAAGTGGTTTGCTGTTTCCTTCTCCAGCTCATTTGGCAGATGGGGAAATTGAGGCAAATGGGGTGAAGTGACTTGCCCAGGGCCACATGGCTAGTAAGTGGCTGAGGCTGGATTTGAACTTGGGTATGCCTGCCTCTGGGCCTGACATTCTATCCACTGCTTCCTCTCTACCACCTTGTCGCTCCCTAGCTTCCTCAAGACATTTGCATAGAGGATTTTATATTCATCACCTTATACCTCACTCCGTTAGATTTTCCTTCTAGTTCTTTTTGGATATGCATAAACTTGTTTGTGTCATCCAACATGGTAGGTATCCCTCAAAGCTTGATGCTTGCACGTCTCATCTCCGCCTTTACCTTTGTCACTGAGAAACACAATATGACACCACACCGGGCCAACCTTTCATGCTCCCAAGGGAGCCCACACTGGGAACCCTTGGGTGCTTTGGCACCGACCCGCTCAGAGCCCATCTTCGGCTCATATCCTTCAGCTAGTTCCAAATGGCCCAACTCTCTAGCTAGTCTAGCCCAGGGCTGATCCCAGCAGTCCTCTAGGATATCGTGCATTAAGAGGTGTTGGGGTTAGAAATTGGCACGAATTTAGGGCTTGGCCCTCAACTATCTAGCCCATGAAGGAAGCAACAGTGTAGAGAAGTGAACCAACTTGCCTGAGGCTCTAAAGGTAGGCAGCAGCAGGCCCTTCTACCACCAGTTCACCTTCCTTTGACCAGGCTGCAGCCTATCAAAATTCTTCCTCAAAGGTGGGGTCTCAAAATGGATGCAGAGCGGGACTATCACCTTCCCCCGAGTTCTGCCCCTGCTCCCTGGGAACACCAACCTTCTCCTGGCCCAGCCTGAGAGCACGCCAGTTGTTTCAGTGGCTAAAGCCCAGTGTGAACTCGTGGTCACAGCTCAGTTGGCAGAGAAAAATAGTGAATGACTGGTTGATAATAATGAACAAGTGGGTGGTCTGGCCATCTCCATTTGGCCAAAGGAGTCCAGAGAAACAAAATAACTCATCCAATGTTCTGGAAAACTTCCGAAGAAGCTGGGACTTTCCATCTAGAATCTCAGGTGACCAGCTTCTCTGAGCTAGCAGGGGCTTTCTAGTTTAACTTGCACCGGAGAGAGAGGTGCCTTCTAGAACCTTCAGGACAAAGGGTCATCCAGCCTCACGCTTGCAGGCATCCAGAGAGGCGCAAGCCACTGCTTGCCAAGGGCCTCCTTTCCACTTTGGGTGAGTTGTTCTGGCTAGGCCATTCTTGACCTAGATCCCAAATCTGTTCCCATATAACCTACTCGCATTGCTGTTCCTTGCTCTGCCCTCTGGGCGTGAATAGAACAAATGAGTCTAATACCCTCTCTCCTCCATATGACAATTCTTCAGACATTTAAGCACATGCCCCCAAATATTGAGTCTTTTGTCCTTCAAGCTAAACATCTCTAGTCCCTTCAACCCATTTGTGCATGCCATGATCTCACGGCTCAGGTGGAGGATCATCGTTGAATGTTAGACCTTAGGGGGGTCTTTTCAGGGCACCTCGCCCAACTCCTTGTTTCCTTGACCTACGTAATGAAAATGCTATGGATATAAACAGAGAACAGCAACCCTCTTTCTTTTTTGCTACTGGAAACTACTCCCTTCTTCTTGAACTCCTTGCCCTACCTGGGTCCATCTTCACAGCATCAGGTCAGAGGCAGATCTCTCAATGACACCCCCCCATCCCTCAAGCTGGTGGGTTGCTGACTTCCCCTCACAATGTCCGGGGCTGGATGTGTGCCTTGTGGCTTTTGGTATAAGCAAAAAGCTAAGAATAGAGCAGAGAACTGTGTGAAAGTAGAGAGCTAAACCAATATCTCCGCGAAATCGTGGAGCACTGCTGATTAATGGACCAGCTGTCCTGAATGAAGGTCATCTCGTTTGGCTCGGGTATAAAAATGGCAGATTTGGGGACTTCAATTCCCAGCAGCTCCTTGATAACACATTTCATGCCAGGGCAAGGGCTTAGGGTGCCAGCTGAGCAAACTATATGTGGCACCTTTGAGGGTCTGGAAATGGGTGGATCCCCAAACTCAGAGTTCCACACTCTGAAGCCAAGTGTGCAGTGGATGCCACACTTGCCACAGGCCTCTGGGCAGTTGCTGAAGTGACATCCCTAAGGTGTGGCTGGTGTGTGCCTCAGTTTGGCAATGTTTCTCATTTCTTCAGCCCAAAGTGGAAAATGAGAGGGAGAAGGCACAGAGCAGCTCCCCCAAGAGAGGCCTTGCTTTTCCTCAATATCTCCTCTTCGTCTTGGTCATTTGACTTGACCTCATGCTAGGTATCAGCTTACTCACGTCTAAAGGGAATAGGGTTCAGTTCAGTGACATCAACGGACTCATTCAGCTCCGAGGCAATTAGACATTGTCCCCCAGGAATCTAGAGAAAGAATCCAGGGCCCAGAGAAGACAAAGAAGAGTCGAGGCAGTTGGGTCAGAAGAAAGGTTCCAACATCTATTAACTGGGATCCTGGGGAAATACCTTTCTCAGTCGACATCCCGATTTCATCACCGGTAATTTGAGTTGGATTATTTCAGTGGTTCTTTACAAAACTAAATTTTATGGGCCATCAATAAAGAATTTTTATTCTTAGGAGATAGATAATGTCATGCCAGCTTCAATTCCTGAAACATCTGGGCCACAGCAGGGACCTTGGTGGTACTCTCAGGGTTCTCCAAAGTAGACATGTGCAAGAGAAATGGAGTGATAGATACTTCCTGGTCCTGCCATTTTCCTTCAGCTCTCTCCACATAGACAGTCTCTTAGAATGGGTGATGGGAATGAAGGACTGAGTGCCCTCCCATGAAATTGGATATATCCTCTGGCTCCTTATTAAGCAACAAGCCCCATTTTCTGGCCTCTGCCCAAGATGATTGTCAACTGAATGAGAAGATAATGGACTCTTCTGGGGGCCTTTCCAGATTCCCTTCAATGCTAATAGCCTTCCTTCTGAGATCACCTCCAATTTACTCTATACACATGGTCTATGCACAGAGTTGTTAAAAGATAACACACGTTCTCTTTTATTCGATTGTGAGCTCCTTGAGGGTAGAGACAGTTATTGCCTTTCTTTGTCATTGTAGACCTTAGCACAGTGTCTGGCACATAGTGAGTGCTTAATAAAGTCATGCTGATTTGATTTGTTGAGTGTAGTGTACGTGGGTGGGTGGGGGGGTGGAGTGATCACAATAACTTGCTGGTTTCCCTAAAACAGAAGGGTAGAATCCTTTTCACAATGGTCACCACAGACAAGGACCCATTCTCGGGACTCCCGATCAACAGGCAATCATCTTTGGTGCAGGCTCTAGTCACTAGGAACCATTCAGGGCTTCCCTGTCCTTTGATCATTCTTGCTTCATCTCTGCCTTAAGACCCCTTCCCTTGGTCTTTGCCATTGTCATGGTCTCTAATTTTCCTCCTATGCTCAGTTTGCTCCCCAGATCATCCCCTGCACTGGCTACACTCTCCTCCCTCTCATGTCTTGACATCTTGGCATGAGAGTATATAATAAATATAATATTAATAACTTATGATTAACATATAGTATAATAAATATCTAATACATATAATAAAGAAAAGAAAAAATACATCAAGAATGCAAATATACAGAAGTGAATGAAAACCAAGAAGAGTTAAGCAAAAGGCAATAAGGGTAAAAGAAAATATACTCACAACACAAGCAAAACTTTGAAGTCCAAGACAGAATGCATAGTGAGAACCGAAGGGAGGGCCCTATGTCTATGGGAAGGGCACAGCAGAACAAAAAGCCTTAAAAGAACAGTAAAGGAAATGAGAGAGGAGAACTGCCCCAGACTTGGGGCGGGGATGGGGGATGAAAATGAAACCTCAGTGGAAAGACTCCACAGACTGCCTCCAGAATGAAAAAATCCCAAGACTGCAAACTCCAAGACATGTAGTGGTTAATTCAGAAACAAATTCTGCAAGCCATCCAGAGAAAACCCATCAAATACAAAGAAAAGGACATTTGAATAATGCAAGACTATTCCTCACTCAATAGAAAAAGGAGGAGGGAGTGGAATAAGGTATTCCAAAGAACATTGGAACTCAGAATGCAGTCCAGAGTGATTTTATCATGCAAATCCGAGCTCAACCATACTTGACCAAAGATGGATGTTCTGTTACAAAGAAGAATTTGAAACATTTTTAAAAAGAAAATCAGAACTGAAGAGATGATTTGCTTCTTGAGCATCCCAAAAAGCAGATTTGCAGGATGCAGACAACAACAGTTGTCTGCAAGTGACAACAGAAAGATCTGTAGGAGAGATAGGGTAGAGGTAACAAGTGAAGATGTGGGCAGGGCATTATGGACAGAACCTCCCTTCTCTAAACCTGCCTCTCAATCCACTGAGCCACCTAACTGTTCCCCACCTCCATTATGTTTTCTAATAAATATTAAAGTGAAACAAGGATGCCCATTCTCTCCATTATTTTTTTTAATCCTTCCCTTCCTGTCTTAGAATCAATACTGTGTATTGGCTTCAAGGCCGAACAGCAGTAAGGGCTAGGCAATGGGGTTTAAGTGACTTGCCCAGGGTCACACAGCTAGGAAGTGTCTGAGGCTAAATTTGAACCCAGGACCTCACATCTCTAGGCCTGGCTCTCTATCCCCATGAGCCACCCAACTGCCCCCTACTCTCCTCATTATTATTTTATAGAGTACAAGAAATGCTAGCAATAGCAATAATATAGGAGATAGGAATTAAGTAATAATGATAGGTAAAGAAGAGGTAAAACTATTCCTGTTTACTAATGATATCATATTTTACTTGGAAAACCCCAGGGAATCAGCAGATACAGACTGAGACAATAAATAGCTTCAGCAATATTGTGGGATAAGAAATACATCTTCAAAAATCAATAGCATTTCTATATAATAATAACAAAACAAAAGCAATAACAGAAAGGGAAATACCATTCCAAATAATTAAAAATGCATAAAATGCCTGGGGATCAACCTACCAAAGTATACAAAAGACTTATATAGATTCAATTACAAAGTGCTCCTTAAAGAAGTAAAGAAGAGCCTTCATCACTGGAGAGGATATTCAGTGCTCATGGCTAGGTCATACCAATATAATAAAAATGACAATCCTCCTAAAATTAATTTATACTTTTAATACTATACCAGTCTGGTTTACCAAGGAGATATTTTATAAAGCATGATAAAATAATAACAAAAGTTATTTGGAAAAAACGCCAAAAGAACTAGAATATCAAGGCAAATGATGAAAAAAGTAAGGACAAAGGGAGAATAGTACTTCCAGACTTCAAACTGGTTTATAACACAGCAATCATCAAAACTATATGGTATTGGTTAAAGACTAGAGAGATAGATTAATAGGATAGACTAGAAAAGGGATGTTCAAATACATGAAAAAATATTCCAAATCACTAATAATAAGAGAAATGCAAATCAAAGCAACCCTGAAGTCTTACCTCATACTCTGCAAATTGGCCAAAATGAGCATGAAGTTGGTGGGGAAACAGATACACCGGTATATTGTTGGTAGAATTGTGAAGTGGTACAATGATTTGGGAAAGCAAGTTGGAATTATGCAAATAAGATATCTAAAACTTCCAAACTCTTTGAACCAGAGACTATTAGTGGTCTTATCAAGGAAGCCACTGATGAGAAATAAGAATCCACATATACTCCAAAATACTAATAGCAGCACTTTCTTGTGATAGCTAAGAAGTATTTGGAAACAAAGTAGATCGATGCCCATCAAATGACGAATGACTTAAGCAATTTGCGTACATGAATGTATTGGAATATTGGTGTTCTGTAAGAAATGGTGTATGTAACGAGTACACAGATGAACTGATGCAGAGTAACAATGATTACAACAAAGTAAATGTATTGAAATGGTAAAGATAAAGATCGAGTGGGACTTAAGTGGAGAGATATGGGAAGACACCAGCAACCTGCTCTTTTGTGAAGGTGGGAGGTCCACATGTATCTCACATTGCACATGGTTTGGGACTTTTTCAATGTATCCATCAGTTATGATGACTTTTTTCCCCTTTCTAAAAGAATACATCATACCCCAACCAGTTGACAAGGTCACAGTCCAAGGAAGGAAGGTCTGTAAAGCAGACCCCAGAATGAGGGCTCCCCGCTGACCCCCTCTGTGACTTCTCTCCCCAAATTTTCCCCAATAATGGACTTGTTATGATTATTATTCTCTCCCCAAAACAGGAGAAATAATATGAGAGCAAATACTTATAGGATCAATAAATATATTCCCTACTTTAAGCCCCTTAGGTTATTACCCCCAAAAGATTGCAATTACAGAATGAAAGCCCAAAGATTACTGCCCATGACCCCTCCTTTCACAATCACAAGACATGCTCCAAGGCCTTACAATAAACACTGGCCAAAAGCTTGAATACTATAATGAATCTTTTCCTACAGCTACCACACTCCAATGAATTTGTTGGAACAGAAGCCATGCAGCATTGCTAGTAACACATTCAAAGAAACACAAGAAAAACAGAACTTGTAAATTGAGGAAAACCCCAAAACTGGTCTGCTTTAAGTCCTCACACCTAGATATGAATATGTTTTGTTGTTCATCTCCCAAGCAATTATGATTAATAGTGAAAGCTGACCAAAAGCACAATGATCCTCTTAGCAGATCAAGGGGTACTAGCCTACAAATGACTTTATTCACATTAATCATATCTATCACAGAGTATTGTAGAAACCTTGTAAATAATCACAGAGTTCTTTGTTGTAGTAACATCACAAGTTGTTTAAGTGATTTGATAATACCCAATCAAATTGCAGAATGTCACATACATAGAAGATTGATTGTGTGTCAAAGAAGCATGTACCAAAAAACCTATATAATAAACAAACCACAATACTATGGCAGAGCACTGTGTGTAATGCCTGCATAAATGGGTTGAATGCATGGTGTGTCTCATCTCCTTATTCTGACCATGCTGTCACATCTGGGCAGAGGGACCTTGGATCCTCAGAGGGGTCGCTGGATGGACCCCTATACAATCTGTCATATGGGATGACTGAGGGAGAGAGAGGGGAAGCAGATACATGGGATGCCATCGTGATGTAAGAAACATAAAATATCAATAAAAAGAAATTATTTTGTTCAACTATATGCCAATAAACCAACTTAAATAAAATGGATGAATATTTACAAAAATGTAAAATGCCAAGATTAGGAGCAGTTAAGTGATACTGAGGATGAAGCACTGGCCCAGGAATGAGGAAGACCTGAGTTCAAGTTTGACCTCAGCTTGTAACCCTGGACAAGTCACTTAACCTTATTTTGCCTCGGTTTCTTCATCTGTCAAATGAGCTGGAGAAGGAAATGGCAAACCAATCTAGTATCTTTGCCAAGAAAAACCCAATGGGGTCAAGAAGAGTTGGACACAACTGCCAAGATTAGCAAAACAATGAACAGAGAATTTAAACAACTCAATCTTGTAAAAATTGAACAAGTCATAAATAATTCTTAAAGAGCAAGATAAAAATGTAGGACCAGATGGATTTACAAGTGAATTCTATCAGACATTCAAAGAATGTCTATTTCCATTATTACATAAATTGCTTATAAAAAAAGAAAAAAGAATGGATTCTACCAAATTATTTCTATGATACAAGTATAGTCTTCATACCTAAATGAAAGAGAATAAAAACCAAAAAGGAAAAGTATAGACCAATATTTCTAATGAATATTGACACATTTTATTTGAAATATGAAGGAATGCCCATCAATTGGGAAATAGCTAAATAAACTGTGGTATATGATTGTGATGGGATACTACTACTCCTTAAGAAATGATGAGCAGGCTAATTAAAAAAAACCTTGTAAAGAATGACACTGGTTAATAAACAGAAAAATGAGTAGAACCAGAAGAACATCATCCACAGCTACAGATGTAACATTTGAAGAATGAACTGAAAAATGGAAACACAAAAGACATAATTTATAGATAATATATATATATTATATATATATAATCTGTCTCTTGGATTATGCCTTCTCTGATATGGGGAGGGAAGGGAGGGACAGACATGAGATGCTTGTAAATAAATTCCATTAATAAATCAACAAATTCAATTGATAAAAAATATTCATTATATTAATAAAATGTATTTAAAACTGTAAACAAAATGTTAATGAAGGGGCTACAGCAACATATCAAAAAATATGGCCTGGTTGGATTTAGACCAAGAATGTATGGTTTGTTCAACATCATGTATCTCTTATAATCTTTGGGTTGGGGGCAGGTCCTAATTCCAAATCTTACTTCCTAGATTAATCAACTCCCTAGATTAAGACCAGCTCCAGCTCCTCCTTCAGTCTTTAAGATTACTCCTGAGGGTCATTGGTATTCTTTTCTAATGCCATTGACTTGAATGCTGGTCTGACCTGTTCTCTCCCATAGTGTTCTCCTTTATTCCACTCATTGACCCAGTGATTTTCATCCCAATGGCAAATTAAACCTGATTTACCTTTACAGAAAAGTATTTACTGAGAAAATGTGGCAAGAATAGAAGTACAAACATGTTCCCGTTGTTAAGATAGTTTTTTAAATGAATTTCTACTTTTTATATTGAAGAGGAAAAGGAGTAATAGGTTTTTTCAGTAAGAGACCTCCTGTGCAGGTTGACAGTTAGTGACAATTAGAAGGGTGTATCAGAGGACAGGTAGTCAGTTGGAAGCAGTTGCAGAAGGGCTTTTTTTCTCTGGCTGTCCTGGAGAAAGGGTATGTTGCTAGCATTCTCTCTGATTGGAGACAGAGAAACAGAATAAGGCCTTAATAGCTTTATTGATCATTGATAACTTGGGTAGATAGGTAGATAGATATGGGGTTATATGATCAGATAGAGAGTAGGAGTATAGGTGAGGGCTTCGTCCTAGCAGAAGATACTGCCCTCCGTATTTCCAAATAATAAACAAAGTGTTTTGCATTTACTAAACTGTGCACTGGTTTTTGTCCAAACTCCTGCCCCCAAATTGACGCTGTCCCACCCTCTTCCAGGGGCACACACTTCTCTGTACCTCCTCAATTCATGGGGACAGTGAGTTCAGGCCATGAAACATTCATTCTCACCAATTTCATTCTGAATGTGGCATTGCCAATGGATGCTTGAGTCCCTCTTGAATGGGCTCAGCCATAAACCGTGGATGGATTCTAGTTTCTTAAGCCCTGGTGTTCTCTTGTCCTTCCAAAGCTTCCAAGGCAATAGCCTAGTCTCTTCTGTCTCCAACCTTCCTTTAGAGACCCAACAGATACAGAAGCAACCTCAGGGCCCTGGTGACTCGGATGAGGAGAGGAAGCTGCTGTTAGTTTTCTCTCCCTACCCAAAGACTCTAATGCAGCCAAGCAGGGAAGATAGAGAAGTCACTTTGATCAGTTAGTGCCACTTGAATGGACACTCAGTTCTGCCTCAGCAGCCAGTCAGAAGTCTTTTTCTTCAGTGTGTGATATGTCGAGGAGAGGCTGGCAGGTTAATGGAGCCTGTGCTGAAGAGGAGAGCGAGACCCCTTTAGCTCATGAACCACATCAGACACTTCCAACAGCAGCTTAACCAACGATGCACACTGCTAAGACTGAACCCTCATTTCTAGTCCCCCTCTTGTTGTTCAGAAAACTCTGAGCTTAAGAGACCATATTAATAACACGAAAAGCAAAAATCGTACTATTCTAACGGTCGATGCTGTTGTTGGTCATCCTTCGTTTTTTAAGGAGGCCAATGATATCATGGGATAAAGGTGGTATCTGTCTAAACCAAGAGTCAGTTTTATATCTACCGTGGATAAACTGGAGACCTCTCTAAGGAGATCAGAAGTTAACGGAAAGCTAGATGGTTCTGCAGACAGACAGCCAGGCCTAGAGAAGGGAGGTCCTGGCTTCAAATGTGGCCTCAGGCACTTCCTAGCTGGGTGACCTTGAGCAAGTCACTTAACCCCAATTGCCTATTCCTGCTCCTCTTCTGCCTTAGTATAGATTCTAAGAAAAAAGGTAAAGATTTTTTTAAAGCAGTAAAGAAAGCCTGGATGTCCATTTTCACTAATTATTAGTGTTTTGTGTAGTGATAAAAACAACAGCGACTGTAATAGGCTAAGAAAAGAATACTGAGGGGAAAGGTGTAGATGAAGGGGGATCAGAGCGATCGCTGTCTTCAGATGACATGGTGATTTGCACAGAGAACCGCAGAGAGTTGACCAAACATCACTGAACTAATTCCTGTGTTAAGTATTACTTGTCATGCACACTTTTAGATCCCAGTGTGGGGATCGGATCTGCGTGACTTTTCATATTTATTACAAGGTTTCCTTTTTCTGTACCAAGAGTGGGACTGGAAGAGATGGAGATGGAAGGGAGGAAGGAGCCGTGTGCTCAGCGAAAAGGGGAAAAGGAGATTTTCAAACCAAAAAAGGGGCTCATTTTCAGGAAAGTTTGAAGAAGAAACTATGTAGCCTTCAGACTCTCAAGGGCAAAAGGCAGAATATAGTTTGGATCCCAGAACACGGAATGCCAGGGCCGGAAGGGCCCGCAAATATCAGTTTGTTCAATCTCCTCATTTCGCAAGAGGGGCAGCTGAGCCCCAGAACAAACAAATTTGTCCAAGGTCCCAGAATGAATTAGTGGCAGATCTAACACTTGGATTCATGGCTGATGGTCACTCTAAAGGTCTTCAAGACTGATTATCACTGGGAAATCCAAGGCTACAGGCAATCCGTACGTAGCATTTGTCAGCTCCCAAAGTCACTTGTTGGGCTCTCTTGCTCACTTTTACAAAGGAAAATATTCCATAACGAATCCAAGAGAAATGGATTCTCCAAAGCCTTCTCCTGGGACAGGTGGGACAAGGCTCGGCTGGGGGGTCTGATCCACTTCTAGTGGCCGAACCCACTTGTCTGCCTCTTAGCCCGTTGGCAGCGGAGCTCATCCCAGTCAGTGCCTCTGGAGTCTCTCTGCCTGACCACCTGATCTTCTTCTGTGTTTAAGGGGAAGAGTTTAAGGATGTTGGCCCAAGGTTTTTGTTGTGGTTATCCGGTCATTCAGTATTGTCTGAGTCTTGGGAAGCCTGTGGACCAGAGCATGCTAGATCCTTCCATCTTCTACTGTCTCTGGAAGTCTCTCCATGTTGGTTGCTTCCATCACACTGTGCTTCCAGCCCCCCTCCTGTCCCCTGTCAGTCTTTCTCAACATGGGCTTCTTTTCCAAGGAGCCCTGCCTTCTCATTATGGGGCTGCAGCTCCAGTGAATAGCCCGAATTCATTTCTCTAAGACTGATCAGAGACTGATTTGATCTCCCTGCTGTCTAAGGATCTCGAAAGTCTCCTTGGGCAGCACCACAATTCCAAAGTCAGGGAGCCCCAAATCCTCTTCCTCCTCTTTCTTTTTTCTTGGCAGCTCTTGGATTCTGGGACGCTTTCCTGCCTTACTTTGTCCTTGGGTGGCCCTCGTGCTAGTGTATGCCTTCTCTGTCCCTTGGTTTCCTCAAGGGCCTGGCACACCAGAAGATTCATGCTATTTGGGGAGCCAAGGGCCTTCCTTCCCCACCTCTGAGCTCTTGCATCTCTGACAGTCTCTGAGTGCTGAGTCCTGAATAGGATCCTCAAGTCCGACATGGAAGGGGCATTAGCAGTCATGGAGTCCAGCTCCTTCGTTTTACACAGGGGGACTCTGAGGCCCAGAGAAAGGAAGTGACTCACCCCAAATGGTCCAGAAAGTAAACAACAGAGAAAGGGTCGGAAGCCAGATCTTCTGCATCCAGCTCCAATTCTCCCTTTCTGATGTCACCCATTTCCCAATGAGGGAAGGTCTCCAATGCTAATAGTATTTCTCTGGGGGAAAAGGGAAAGCTGAAGAGCCTTCCAGGAAACCATAAGGAGTTTTACTTTAGCCAATGGCTCCCTCTTGTGACCAAAGGGAGGATGGCTTGGCAGGGAAAAGGAAGGCTTTCCACCCTCTCCCCAACCTCTGTCCTAGACTCAGGATGATGCTACAAAGAAGGTTGTGATGAAAAAACCCAGTCAGACAGATGAGCAAAGCTTGGCCTTCGCTGATCCAGGAGTTTCCAGCTTTGGGTTCCTCAAAGCCCAGACAAACAGGGAATTGTGGGAGGTGCCTTCATGGGCCAGCTGAAGAGCCGGCCTAGCTTGTAGAGGGAGATCTCCAGGCCCTTGCCCATTCCAGTCCCAATCTTCGAATGTGGCACTGAGACCTGGGCATGATGCTCCTACCCAAGGGCTAAGGAAGCTGGGAACACACACCTGTATTACCTCCGGGACTTCGGAAACTAGACCTCTAGCCGTTCAAGGATCACATATACCCTCTCTATGGCCAATGACTGCATCACTCTGTTAGGCCACACTGAGCTTCCATTACACAGAGGCCCTTGAGTCTTTTCCCATATGCACCTATCTAGCCAACTTGCCCTACTCCCATATCGACGCGGCTGCTTTGTGAAACTAATAGTGATGTGAGATGTACATTCGTCTAGAACTGTAAGAGTTTCAAAGGGCGTTTAATCCATGAACTAATTTGAGCCTCACCATGATCCTCCTATTAGGCAAGCACTGATATGCTCCTGATTTTTCAGATGTGGAAACTGAGGCCCAGAAAGCTAAAGTGCCCAGGTCACAAAGCTTTAACTGAGCTTGATAAGGGAACAGAAGAACAGGAGTGAGATAACTGTCCCTGCCTGTAACCAAACACTTAGTTCTATACCCTGACCCACCCCCACATTTCCCAGTGGCGCAGAGATCCAAATTCCAAAAGCAGCATAGCAGCCCAGTGTGCCTCTTACCCAGAAGGAAAACTGCTTGACTCTATCCCCTTGTCTGTTCTGCCCCTCCAGGATTCATTTTGCAGCCTGGTTGGAAGGCTGATTGGAGACGGTTCTCAGGGAGGGCCTCTACTTTCTCTACCATGCTAGTCGCACCTCCCAAGCAGAAGGATCTGTAAAAAGACAAACAGTGAAATGGGGGTTCTGGGAAGATTCCTACCATCAGGCAATATCCTCTCTGTAGGAATGGCATTCAGAAGAGTGGGAGAAGGGGGAGGGACTGATCCACAAGGCAGAAGCAGATACTTGAGAAGAAGGACCTCCTCAAAGGGGACACCTCGAAAGTGTTCATTTCCTGATGAATACAGAGACCAAATAACGAGATAACCATAAGGATATACCAGGAATCAAAGAAGAAAGTCTAGAATGGGCTGAAAGGGAAGAGAAGTAGTGAAAAGAGCGGGGAAAGAAATCTCTTTGCAAAAGCCACCAAAAATGAAAAATAAACAACTAATGATGGAAGGAGAAGAAGGGGATCCTACTTGGCCAAGTAAGCGAGAGGGGAAAAGAAAAAGAACTGATGCCTAGACAAAAGCAAGGGGGAAAGAACTAATAAAGAAAACTCCGACCCTAGGGAAAGGGTTAAGATGTAGGAGCGAGTGGGATTTGAGCTGAAGGGGTAGAGAGCTGTCAGAGAGAAGAGTGGCTTTAAAATGGAGTAACTGCAGAAACAAAGTACTGTGCTCACAGAGAAAGAAGGGGAAAACAAAATCGAGACAAATGGAGGACTATAGAAGCCTGCCTCCAACATCTCTACATGTGAATGAATTAAACCATCCAATAAGATGAAAAAGAGGGCCTGATTGGAGGAGGAAATGAAGCCCCACAATCTGTCATGAGAAACACCTTTTCAAAGTAAAGCTATGCATGAAATAAAAATGCAGGCCTGGAAAAAGTCTCTTCTGCATCAAACGGATCCCAAACAGCAGCAGTTGCAATCTGGCTATCGGAAAAAGCAAAAACAAATATTAAAAAGGGGGATCCATGGAAAACGAAATTATGCTAAAAGGAAGCCAAGACAGAAAACCAATGTCAGGATTAACTTCTATGTTCCAAATGCCTTTGCATGTAGGTCCATCAAGGAGACATTCACTGAGCTGAAAGAAGACCTAGACAATAATACACCAGCAACAAGAGATTGCTTTGGACAGGTCCATTAGCAAAGATAAACAAACGATTGCCGCACATGGTTTGCATCATACGCAGCAGGAGTATGCTGGAGCTGCTCCCCAAAAAGACGAGAGTAAAGCAGAGCTCCACATCCCCCCTCTTGTCGGATATAGTTCTGGGCAAGGGACAAAACAAAGAAATTCAAGGTGTAAAGCCAGGCAAAGGGGACCAAACTTAATTTACATTGGAAATGTTCTTGGGATCAAGTTGTTTCAGTCCTGTCTGACTCTATGACCCCATTTGGGGTTTTCTTGGCAAAGGTACTAGAGCAGTTTCCTGTTTCCTTTTCGGGCTCATTTGACAGAGGAGGAAACTGAGGCAAACAGGGGTTAAGTAAGTGACTTGCCCAGGGCCACACAGCTTAGATTTAAACTTAGTTCTTCCTGACTGCAGGTGTGATGCTCTGTGCCTCTAGCTGCCCTACTAAAGAACTCCACCCTTCTGGTTCCCCTGGTGCTCAAACCCAGCACCTTCTGCTCATAAGGCAGGTGGGCCAACTAATCGAATATGAAAGGGCTACTTTACCAAAGCTGAAAAAGCCAAACGTCCAGTTGGAAAAATAAGAGCTCTAGAACATGGAGTGGGATTTAAAAAGAGGTCGGGACAAATGGGGAATCGCACGTGGAGGTCTCGGGCTCTATTATAAAGCAATGGCCTTCAAAGCCATCTGGCACCGAACAAACTAGACCAAGGAGGATGACCCGCAATGGAAGCCGCTAACCAGAAACCAGACAGTACTTCCAAGAGTTTTTTTTTTTGGAGCAAACTGAGAAGTTTGCTCCAAACTTCTCAGAAAGCTGAGAAGTACCAATAGAAAGCTTCCAACACGGCTTAGGTTCAGGCCGCCACTACCTTCGCTGTTCACTGACATATTTGGTTATTTTCCTCTCTCGAGTTTCATTGATGCCTTTTGTTTCTTCAGTGCAATCATTCCAGGTAGGGCCCTTTGCTCCAGTGAGTCTTCTCTCATCTCAGAGGAAGATCACTAGGAGAAACCAGCTGATAGAGGGACTGTGTTCACCAGAGGATGGATTAGTTTGTTTGCATCTTTCAGGAGAAAGGAGAAAGAGAGGTGCCTCTCCTCTTCTGTCCCCTGGAAGATCCTCAGGATTATAAACATGGCTCTCCAAGAAACAACCTTCCATCCGGAACAACTGGGTTGCTCAGTGGGTTGAGAGCCAGGCCTAGAGATGGGAGGTCCTAGGTTCAAAGTGGCCTCAGACACTTCCCAGCTGTGTGACCTTGGGCAAGTCACTTGACCCCCATGGCCTAGCCCTGACCACTCTTCTGCCTTGGAACCGATATGCAGGATTGATTCCAAGGTGGAAGTTGAGGGGTTAAAAAAGAAAAAGAAACACCCCTCCCTGACAGGTCAGTGAGTCAGTTCCATTACTCAGATGAGGATCTCTAGGGGCCAACTATTTCACTTCTTTGTGAGCCAACTACCATGCCCTGTGCAGCTTTCTCCAGGGCTTCGCCTTTTCCTTGACTTCTAGGACAGAGTGGATTAAAGCAGCTAGTCAGGTCCTCACGCTGAAGGGAGGCCAAGTGTCGGGGAAGCAGCTGAATTCAACTCCGAGCTGGTCAATGGAGTTGGCCTTGTGAGCCAAATGCCCTCTACTGGGGTCTAGAAACTCCTGGGAGTGCAATGTGATGCCTGGATGTTTTCAGCCACAATGGTCCATCGTGAGGGGCTCTAGCATTCGAGGCACGTCCCAACAACTCAGGAGAGCTGCTGGGCATCAACTGTGAGCAGTGTGGGCCACACTGGAATCATCAGAGGGTCGCCAACATGCTGATTCCGTTTCCTTTGTCTCATGCTCCCTCGTGTGCCAAGAAACGGCCAACAAAAGCCTGAAAAGCTGGGTTTCAATTAAACAGGCACCATTTCAGGGGAGCCAACAGCCCTAGCAGTTCTCCAGCTCAGAGATGTTGAGCCAGCAGTGTCCGAGTTTAGACTAACTTCAGTGTTTCGGGCTCAAGAGAGCCGGAAGAGAATCTTGGTCAGATCTGAGCCCTAAAGCAGAACCAATTCAAGAGACTGTGCCCAGACGATAGAAACGATGGGCAGAGGAGGAAAAGTTCACTTCCTGATGGGGTGAGACTTTCTGGGCTGGGCTTTCTGAAGGAGGCAGAGGACGGGAATATTCCATTCCATTCTACAATGTATTAAGAGCCCTATTCTAGGCTCAGTACATGCAAAGTCCTGTGCTCTCGGGACGTTTCCATTCTACTTTAATGTTGGCTAGGATCGTGGGATCAGAAATGGAAGGAAGGAAGGAAGGAAGCAAGGAAGGAAGGAAGCAAGGAAGGAAGCAAGGAAGGAAGGAAGGAAGGAAGGAAGGAAGGAAGGAAGGAAGGAAGGAAGGAAGGAAGCAAGCAAGGAAGGAAGCAAGGAAGGAAGCAAGGAAGGAAGGAAAGAAAGGACCTCAGAGATCCTCTTGTCTGACTGGGGGACCCAAGTTAAGCGATTTGCCCAGGGTCACACAGGCGGTAGAAGGTAGAGCTGAGAGCTGAAGCCAGGCCCTCTGACTCTAAATGGAACATTCTGTCTGCAGCACCATGTAAGCAGAGAGAAAGAGGAGGGCCTTGCCTTGGAGTTCCCCTTTCTTCTCCCACTAGCATTCCTTGCAAACTGATTTAGAATCCACCCTACCGTTCTCCTCTTCCCTGCTCCCATATCTTGCTGGCATCTTCATCGAAGAGCTGAAGACCCTTGCCAACTCTCCTCTAAGCTCTACCTGGGCCTCCTCCCACAGCTGCCCATGGCCCTCTGGCTTCCACTCTCAGGAGACTTTCAGATTTCATCCCGACCTCATCTGACTTCCCTGAATTCCTTGGGTGAATTCCTGCAATCTTCTGGAGACTTCTGGAGTCTATTGGGAGAAGAGGAGGTGACCAGTGGACATAGGAAGGGCCAGGTTGTGCCCATTTCCCAAAGTATGTTTGGCTAGTCCATGGATCCCATTGGAACGAGTGTGCGGGAGGCACTTGGGTCACTCACTGTTGCCGTCTGGATCTACTCAGACCCCAGTCGGAGCCATTAGGCACAATATCAAGTGTCTGCAAACAGCCTCAACCCCCTGCTGCTGGGTCCCGGGAATGATGGATGGTTGTACAAGTCCCCTCTGTTTTATAGACAGAGAAAGCAGCTGCCCAGAAAGAGGAGACTGGTTCAAGGTGTCTGACTGAGTTCATGGGAGGAAGGGGATGAGGAGTGTTGAATGACTTTACTCCTGGGCCCCACCCAGCCCTCCACACCTAACTCCAACAGCTTCTCTTGGAGACTCCCCTGAAGCTTGGCAATAAAGGCCAGACTGGGAACTGAATGGAGTGAGAAGACAAAGAGGGGCAGGAGCAAGGAAGTCTTCTGAACAGAGCCCAGGCTTCTGGGCCTGGCATTTGAAGCCCCTACACCACTACCTCCAGCCTTTGCTCTCAACCCATCTCCTGCCCCTCCTCCTGTGCCCTACTCACCATTGTCCATTACCTTCTGTACTCTCTTGCCTCCTCCTTCTTACCAGTCTTGCCTCCTTGAGTGCCTGGTCCCCCATCAGGGGAAATCTTCCCAGAACCAGTTCAGGTCCCACCTCCTCCAAGAAGCCCTCCCTGATTCCCTGCCCTCTCCAACAAATCTGGGAGTGGTTTCCTTCTTTCATCCCCCTCCCTCATCCACTGCAGCCACTTGAAGGTTCCCTGTAGGCATCTCCCACTTGTCCTTTGTCTAGCATGATTTGAGTCCCTGATATGGGCACTGCAGACATCTTGAGGGCACAGCCTATAAGCCAAGTGTTCTGTGCCCAGGTGTAGACAGCAGAAACTTCTCTTGGAACATTGTACGCAGAGCCTGAAACATTGTGGCACAATTGAATGTAACAAAACCAGGAGAACCTTGTACACACAGACTGATACACTGTGTTCAATCGAATGTAATGGACTCCTCCATTAGTGGCAATGCAGTGACCCAGGACAATTCAGAGGGACTTATGAGAAAGAACATGATCCACATCCAGAGAAAGAACTGTGGGAGCAGAAACCCAGAAGAAAAACAACTGCTTGATTACATGGGTCAAGGGGATGTGGTTGGGGATGGAGACTCTAACCGATCACCCTAGTGCAAACATCAATAAGAGAGAAATAGGTGTGGATCAATGACACATGTAAAACCCGGTGGAGTTGTGCATTGGCTGGGGGGGGGGGGGGAGGAGGCTGGGAGGGAAAGAACATGAATCTTGTAACCAGGGAAAAATATTCAAAATCAATTAATTAATTTTTAAAAACAGGTTTAGTCTAAAAAAAGAAACTTCTCTCTTGTCCAGTGGAATGGGGATCTGGAACTGGGACTCTGAAAGGTCACCGAGCGTCTGGAGAGGCCAGTCAGTGAGCCGTTGCATTGACTATCTCCTTGGTCAGTGCCTTGTGAGCTCATTGTAAAACACCACCGGTCCCCGAGACAGCTAGCATTTGTCCCTGATGCCCTCAGGAAGCCTTTGAGCCCATCACAAAGTGACCCTTGGGAAGTTTCTGGAGGCCCTCTCTGTTCTCAGGGGGATGCAGACCCCCAGCACCCCAAGATTACCCAGGGACCCAGGAAGCAGGCAACATGCTCCAGTGGAGAAATCTGGAGTCATGGGGCTTCCAATGGGAACCGGGCACAGCCATTTCTTGCCATTGTGACCTTGGAGAAGTCACTTCCCTTGCCCTAGGTCTCAACTTCTTTCTCCATATAATAATAAGGGGTTAGAGCCGATGGCCTCTCAGGGCTGTCTCTGCTCTCAAGTCCTAAAAGCCTTGCAGGGGATAAGACTCAATCAGAAATCAGTGAGTGCACGGATGCTTTCCTTCTTCTTGAACTGGGTCTAGACAGCCCTGAAAATGGGCATCCTGTAGCCAATACTGCTGCGCCCCCTTGTCCAGCCACGGTCTGGCCTGTCCCTGCTTGGACTGCAGGAGAGGAAGGGAGCCCCGTGTGCCCTCTGAGCCTGCCCAAGTCCCGTTTCTTAGAATGCCCACATAGGAGGGGACGTAGAGGCCCCCACAGCAAGGCCTCTGGGCCGTCTCTGCCCCTGGAAGTCCGTGCCATGCTGGGGCTGGAGGAGGCAGGAGCTGGGCCTTAGGACCACTGCTCCCAGCTGGCCAGCCGTGAGCAGGGGCTGTGATTGAAACCAGATGAACTGCGCGTTTTTTCAAGGAGGGGAACTGAAACCAGATGCTCTGGGAAGGAGCCCAGGGAAAAATCTCAGGAAAGTCTTGTTTTCAGTTAACTTGAAATATTTTATTGGCATAGTTCCTGTTCTTCCCTGTGCGCCTTCCCCTCCTCCATCGCCTGCATCTGTGTGACCCCCCCCCCTCCCAGCCGAGCCTAGCCGGGGAGGTAGGATGGCTTGTCTTGGCGGGGGGGAGGGGGGGGGAGCGCCACTAGGCAGGCTGGTAGCCTACAGATGTTCTGAGTCTCTGGGGCTTCACACAAGCTTGGGTTCCTCTCCCACCCCAGCCTCTGGCTCTTTGGCTAGGGCCAGCCTCCCCCCGTCTCAGCCCCTCTCCCTCCTTTTAGGAAGGATTCTGGTTCTCTCTGAATAGGCAGCCCCGCTACTTCCGTAGCCTGCTCTCCATCTTCCACAACTTCATTTGCTCATTCACTCAACAAGCTCCGATTGAGGGAGGCCCTGAGCAGCCGCTCAGATAGAAGGTAAAAGAGCTTAGCTCTGTTTCCACTTTGGATATTAATCACCTGTTTGCCCTTGGACAAGTCACGGGAACTCTCTGGGCCTCGGTTTCCCCTGCTACCAAATGGGGAGGCAAGCACGAGTCCACCCAATGCTGGCTTCAAGTCAAGACTCGAAGGTACCAAGCGGTACCTGTTAGCCACAGCAGGAAGCAAACATCCCACTGCCTGCCCACCTGCCAGCCTGCCCGAGGCTTGCCTGGCTGCCTGCTGCCTGAGGTCCCAGGGCTGGGGGTGGGCTGGGGCTTTTCAGAGGCCAGCCATTAGAAGTCAGAAGGCATTTTCCCATAGAAACAGGCTCATAAACGGGAGTTAAGTTACCAGGCTAGTAATGAACCTGTAACAAGCTTGAAGTCGTAAATACTAGATTTCAGGCTTCTTGGTGATGCGGCTTTCTATGCATTCTGAATTCCTGTGCTGGGTCCCAAGAACAAATCTCCTGCCTTGCAGAGGAGCAGGGGTGTGTGTGTGTGTGAGGGGGAGGGGATCAGAGTGGAGGGGGGAGGTAGGGGCAGTGTGGTACAGCAGGAAGTGTGCCACTTTGGCGTCAGAGGTCCTGGGTTCCAATCCTCACTTTGCTCCTTACTCGCAATGTGACCTTGGGCAAGTCTTCTCACCATTGGTCCTCAGTTTCCTCACTTGAAAACTGTGGAAACTGAGCTCAGACGGAGGAGCTCTATGGTGGACATGTTGTGTTTGCAGTGCCTAGAGGAAGGTCAGTTTGAGCTGTGCAACAGGCAGTTACAGGAGAGACCGAGGCTGGATGTGTAAGCCTGGGAGCCAGCAGCATAGACATGAGGAGCTGATGGGGTCACAAAAGGAAAGGGGGGAGAAAGGTCCCAGGATAGAACCTTGGAGCAACCCTCTTTCACGGAGCTTATTAAGCCCGCTCCGCCATGGGTGGGCAGGCATAGGCTAAAATGAAGAGGTTCTTGGGCCAAGTGTCCAAGAACCTCAAGAAGCTGTTGGCTTGGAGGGAGTTGCCCAGGGGAGAGCAGAAAGATGAGCAAGGCAAGAGGCTAGAAGCCTCTGTGCCCTGCCTCCAGGGCCCCTGGGAGCTTATTTCCAGGAGGTCTTTTTTTAAAACTAAAATCAATACTATATATTGGTTCCAAAGCAGAAGAGAGGGAGGGCTAGACAATGGGGTTAAGTGACTTGGCCAGAATCACATGGTACCTAAGTCCAGATTTGAACCCAAGACCTCCCATCTCTAGACCTGGTTCTCTATCCACAGAGCCACCCAGCTGCCCCCTTATATGCTCTTTTTGTCTTTTGTAGTCCTCTGACCTGATCTCTGAGAACTGCAGAGAGCAGCCATGGGCAGAACTTCAGTCTCTGAGGTAGTATGTCAGGCTTAGGAGGTCTGGAGAGAGACATCAAGGCCTTCCCTGCCCTTAGTCTGCTTGATAAGGACTAGGAGATGTTCATATTCGAGGGGATGCCTTGAGCCCTCACAAAAGCCATGTAGGAACTGTGGACTGACACAGCCATTGTGGAGAGCAATATGGAACCGGCTCAAAGGGCCACAAAACTCTGCTGCTGGGTCCATGTCCCCAAGAGACCAGAGATAAGGGGAAAGGACCAAGCTGTACCAGCTATTGTTAGCAGCAGCTCTCTGTGGTGGCACAGAATTGGAAACTCCATCACTAGGGGAACGACAAAACACGTTGTGGGAAAAGAGTGTGATGGAATACTATTGTGCCACCAGGAGTGATGAACAGGAAGAGTTTAAAACCATCTGGAAGGGCTTGAACTGATGCAAAGTGAAGCGTGCAGAACCAGGAGAACAGTGTATACAGTAACACAAATACTCTACATGCTCACCTGTGAAGGACTAAACTGTTATCAGCAAAGCAAATCTCTGAGACAACCCCAAGGGAATCATGATGAAAGATGTTCTCCACGGCCAAAGAAGGAACCGTAGAGGCTGAAGCAGATCAAAGCAGGCCATCTTCTGCTAGATTTCTGTTGTATGTGACATAAGTGTCTTCTGTCTTGACATGAGCAACATAGAAATAAGTATTACAGAAAAGTAAAACCTAAATTCCTTGCCTGGGGGTGGGGGAGGGCAGAGAGGGAGAAAATCTGAATCTTCAAATTTCAAAAACAATTGTCAAAAAGTGTTTCTACATGTAACATGTAACTGGTGACTGCCCAGCTTCAGAAGCCAGCTTCTGGGTACTGAGCCTCAAACCCCAGTGGCATTTCAAGGCCATGCTGAGTGAGCTATGGCAGGGATGCCGATTGTTCTTGTGGTGGAGCCGGCCTGACAACATGGTTCCATGGGTCAGCCTGCCTCCCCCACCCAAGATGACCATTTGCTGGGGGTGCCCAGGAGAGGCAGGAGTGGGAAACTCCCTCACCATTCCTGCCCCTTGGACCCCTTCTTCCAGCTCACACCCCTGAGAGGGGCAGGGGTCCATCTCCCAACTGGCTTGTGTAAATCCCAGACTCCCAAGAGTACAATAGAGGCTCTCACTGGACTGGTTTGTTTTGGTCTTTGTCTAACAGTATTCAGGAGAAGGGCCTACCACTCAGCAAGTGTAGAATAAATCCTTGTTGATGGCCCAGGACTGCAGAGAGCTGAGCCTGGCAATATAAAGGCTGACCACAAGGAACACTGCTGGCCCCAGTGCCACCCAGGACTGCAAGCGAGGTAAGTGGGCAGGAAAGAAGCTCCAACTCCCCTGGAGGCCTTCGTTTGGGCACCTGGCAAGAGCATGTGGCAATGGGCAGCCAGGGTGGGGGTCATCTATATGGTGTGGAAGAGGAAGGATGCCCCGACTCTGACTTCTTCTTGGTCTTTGTTCAGGGGCATAAGCTTGCCAGGCCCTTTCAAAGGGAAGTCAGTGTGATACCCAGGAAAGAAAGGACATCAATTTGGACCAAATTGTCAGAGGGCCTGAGTTTGAATCCCAGATAGGGTTCCATATTGTGACCTTGAGGGCCAGTGTTGGCCACTCTCAGGACGTGCTTCTTCCTTTGTAAAATGAGGGGGCTTGGACTAGTTCAGAGGTCTCAGATATTGGCCCCAGGAAGCCTTGGGGTGACCCAAAACCAGATTATAATGAAACTGGAAAATATTGAACAAAATCAATCCAAACATACTAAAACATAGATAATGTCCATGTGTGGCTTTCTATGTCACTGTGTGTGTGGACCATAGGGATCCTTATCTGGGGTTCACTGGTGCCCTTTCCCATTGGAGCTTGACACCACTGTTCCAGAGAGGATCCTTAGGGTCACTTCCAGCTCAGAATTAGCACACAGTTTACCTTAGAGCCCAGGTCATTGATTAATTGTGTGCTGTGTGTCATAAGCCCCTTTGGTAGACTATCTGGGGAAGCCTACAGACCTCCTTCTAAATTCTAAAATCAAGTTTTTTAATGCATAAAATAAAATAAAGAGGGGCAGCTGGGTGGCACAATGGATAGAAAGCCAGACCTGGATACGGGAAGTCCTGGGTTCAAATTTGACCTCAAGACACTTTCTAGCTATGCGACCCTGTGCAAGTCACTTCACCCCCACTGCCTAGCCTTCAGTGCTCTACTGCCTTGGAATTGATACTCAGTATTGATTCTAAAATAGAAATTAACGGTTTTGAAAACATGAAAGAGAAATTACATAGGAAACCAAAGGTTTGTGAAATTACAGATGCCGTTTCTTTTCCCTTCCAAGGACAAAGAACCCCTGAAATCCTTGGTTAAGAATCCCGGCCTCAGGCTCATGAGAAAGAATGCTAGAGAAAGAACTGTGGGAGTGGACACGCAGAAGACATCGCTTGGTTCCATGGATATATGATTGCAGGTTATGGCTTTAAAAGATCACTCCATTACAAAAATGGAAAATATGGAAATAGGTATTGAGCGATAATCCACGTATAACCCAGGGGAATTTCTTGTCGGCTCTGGGAGTAGGGAGGGAAGAGGGGAAATATTTAAAAAATAAAAATTTTAAAAGAAATGAAAAAATAAAAATGAAAATGTTTAATAAAAAAGAAGAATCTCTGCCTCAGAAGCTCCTCTACCCCAGGATTCCCTCTCTTCCTTGCCACCTTCAGAGAGGCGGATGCTTCTTCCCCTCCACACAGGTACAGCATGAGCTGAACTGGGCTGCGCAGGGGATGGGGCCAGGCAGTGCCAACCCTCTCATGTTGATAAGTCATAATGAATGCAGACAGAAGTCACTACCAAATGGTTTATACTAGGGGAGGAGTTGTGAGAAGGTAGCAGACCCCTACATTCCCAGCCAGACACTGCCAGCATTCTGGACCTTCCACACGTTTTTGTGGTGAGCTCATGGGGTCACAAGGTGTCCAGGGCCTGAGGGACCATTCAGACCAAATCCTCATTGCAAAAGGAGAAACTGAGGCCGAGAGGGGGAAGTTATTCCAGATCATAGGATGCCAGGGCTAGATGGAACCTCATCCCCAAAGAAAGGAAAATAGCCCAGAGAGGGAGAAGTGACTTAGAATCACAGGATGGTAGAGACCACTAAGTCCAATCCTTCCATTTTATAGATGAGAAACTGAGGCTGAGAGGGGAAGTGATTTAGGATTACCAGATTTCACAGGTGGAAAGACTCATTAAAAAGATTATAGAAGTGGAAGACACTCTAGAGACTATCTAATTTTCCCTTCATTGAATAGGATGTTGAGGCTGACTGGGACACCCCTGGGTGCAAATCTGTTCTATGGCTGAGAGGGAAGCAAGAAAGAAAGGCCCTTGAAAGCTTCCAGAATGTTAATGACAGCTGGGTGGGACCTCTGAGATCCTCTAATCCAACACCCATATTTTTAACATAGAAGGGCTAGCTACTTGGGCCCCGAGTTATAAATGAGGACAGTGAGGCTTGTGGAAGGAATGAGACTTGCCCAAGGTCATGCAGGTAGAGAGTGTGGGTATGAGATTTGGACACTGGCTCTTGGTTTCCAAATCCAACTTTTTCCCCACCAGCCTGATGGGCAAATGAGAATGAGCATTGGGTCCACGGCAGGCCTTGAAGTGGTCTGTGGACACTGGTTATATGAACTGCCATTCATGTAGGATTGGCTTGAGTTCTTTGCTCATGCCTCATCCCTCTCACAACCTAGGGAAGTTGCTGCCTAATTGCCTAGTCAACTTTGTGTTTTCACAGGGAGAAAGCCCCACAAGTTAGCCAGCTTCTCCAAAGGAAAAGGCTAACTTGCTCTGTGTTTGGCTCTTCCAACATGTGTACTTCTCCTCCAGTTGGGAGGGCTACTGACATCTCATTGGTTCACCAAGGAAGCCTGGAGATAAGTACTCCTATGTTGGAACGCCTGCCTGGAGAGTTTGCAAGGGGCATCCGTGACCATCCTGTTGTAGCCCCAGTTAGCTTCAGACCTTCACAGGGACATGAGCACTTGAGCCCTTGGAGGCTGGTTCATTCTGGGCCTTGTTTGTGTAGGTGGCTACACTATAGCAGAAAAGAGCTCAATAGTTAGCAAAGAGCACACCAACAGACCAGAGGTCAATGTCTAGAGAAAGCTTTTATTGGATGGTGTTACCAGTACAGAACAGGACGGAGTCCGGACTAGAGATGGCAAAGGACGGCTAGGGATGGGGACAGGTGTTAGAGGTCAGCCCATCACCCAACTCCCTCCTTCAGAAAACATCTGTAGTAAGTAATAAGGAAGGCAGCCGTTTAAATAAACACCTTCAACACCCACCCACACATACACACCCACACAAAATCACATTTTTTTTTAAATTTGAGATTTTATGGCTATTAGATAGGAGGATATAATTTATAAAGTAGTGCATATTTACACTTTCAGAATTAAAGCTGCCTCATTCATTCGCAGAGTTTCTAAGGGCCCTTTAGAAAGCAAAAGCAAAAAGAACCCCCCTCCCTCCTTCCCTCCATTTTTCCCTTCCTCCCTCCCTCCTTCACTCCCTCCCTCCCTCCCTCCCTCCCTTTCCCTTCCCCCACCCAAAGGGCAGCCAATAGCCACACCAAACTTTCACAACAAGACTTAACCCTTGGGTTGGGTCCAGTGGTGCTTCCCACAATCCCTTGGCTTTGGGCCCCCCTCCCCCCACCCCTTCCCCCGAAACTCAAAAAAGCAGCATTAAAAGTAAAGCCTTCATCAATACGATATGAAATTCAAAATATGCACTTGGCTTTAAAAAAAAAGAAAAGAAAACCCCCAAGCCCCCCCAAACATCTACTGGATAGAAATCAACTTGAGAGAAACGCTCCTAATAAGCGTCTTGTGCTGAGCTAGCTTAGACTAAGCCATAGGTTACCATTGCCTTAATGCACCCCTCCTCCCCGCACCCTACCCCCCAAAGCCCCAGTTCCCATTAAGTAAAAGAAGGCTTCCCCTCCTAGGGAAGGTGCCAGAGAAATGCATAGATAGGTAGGGAGGGACCAGAGAGAGGGCCCCACAGCGGCCACTACCATACACCACACCGGAAGGAAATCTGAAGACGGTGAGCCCCATTTCCAGACCTTTGAAAAGAGAGAAGTTACGCTTCATTTAGATAGCTGCTGGTGACAGACTGGGAGGGGGGACATCCTGTGTCCAAGTCAGCAGAGTCCCCCTGTAATTCTGGGCCCTTCAGACAACATGGAAGAAAGAAGAATGCGGAGAGCCGGGGAGGGGAAGTCAATTGTCCTGGGAAGCCAAAGGGCGTGAGGAACAAGAAGTGGCCACATGATGGTGGTTGCAGGGACCGTGCGCTATTGTGCACCGAGGGTGCAGAAAAGCCGTAACCACTGGACAGTGTCTATACTTGGAGAGGAACCCAGGAAGCAAACCGAGGCCGCCAGACTGAAGCTTTGACTTTGAGGGGGTTCAGGGTACAAATGGAGAAAGGGACCCACTTTGGGAAGCAGGAAGTGGGGGAGACGGAGCCATGGGCTCCCTATATGACCTTGGGCATCGCTGCCCCTCCTCTGAGCCTCAGTCTTCCCCACTATTTAGAAAAAAGTGGGGGGATGAACTAGTGTCAAGGGTCCCTCCAGGCTCAAAGATTGTATGAACATTGTCATTATTATGGTCTAAGGCTCAAGCACACCCATTCTTTTCTCCATTTTGATTCTAACCTTTGCTCCTCCTCCACTCCCTTCCCACGGCAAGGATCGGGAAAGCCATTGCTCCTGTTAGCCCTCTAATACCTCACATTTCTATGACACTTTAAGACTGACAAAGCACCTGCCCCACTAGAACTCTGTGAGGTAGGTCGTGCGAGATTATTCTCTCCCTTTCACAGATGAGAAAACAGAGGCTCAGAGAGGAAAAGCAGTTTGCTCAAAGTTACATAGTAAGCATGGGAATTGGAATTTGAACCCAGATCTTCAGATTCCAAGTCTCCTATGCTGCTTCTATTTGTGGAGTTTTCCTACTATGTCTTTGGTTCCAGCCTCACACCCATCTCCCTGTTGTTTTCTAAACAGTCTGTTAAGGCTTTGTTTCCTAGCACGGTAGATTGGTGGTGAGAAGAGGTGCCTAGGGACAGCTGTCACCCACTTCCTTTCCTCACTGTGTCGTAGTTAGGCCTCAGAGTTTTCAATGCCATCTCTCCTAGGGTAATACAAGCCATACAGGCCTCAGAAGACAGATCTGAGAAAATGGCAGATGAAAATGGCTGTTTCCAGACCCTGACTAGCATTCCAAAGGAATGCCACCAGACACCTCCTTTGGTCTTTGGAAAGAGCCCACTGGAGGCAACATCCCACCCCACCCCGGCCCCAACCATGCAGAAGATGCAAGAAGTTCTGGATCCCTCTCTGAGCTATTTTCTGATTTCTGAACAGGTCCAGAGGAGAGCTATTTTTGGAAATCCACATGCAAAGAGCCAATAGCCACACGTGGCCAGATCGCCAACGGTCAAGGTGGGCTCAATTTCTTAGTGGAAGGAAGGGGCCTGGGGAGGGGGGGAAGAATGGTGGTCAGAATTCACATCCCCTACTGGCCTTTCCACAAGCCATCAAATAGCACTTTCTGGACACTGGCTAGAAGGCTTTTCCTGCCTCCATGCTACTAATAAACTTGCCAGTGACAGTATTCTAAGGCTGCACCTGACAACCAACCCGGCGCATTTAAGACAGTGGTTTCTATCCAGACAGGAGGAGTTCCAGTATTCAAACAAGCAAAAAAAAAAAATCCAAAGCTAACTTAAAGCACATCCTAATAATTACTCTGCCTTTAAGGTCTTGTCACTACAGCGGGAGGGAGGGACTATTCCTTAAAACTCAAGGACTGCTCTGTTTCCAAACAAAATGGCTTTCTAAAACCAAAAGACAAAAGCACGATCTTGGGGGCTCGCCATATCTCTCGGGCTGGCCCATTTAGATGAGATACTCCACGATTTCCACATCTGGATGGTCGTGTCCTGGAGGACGAGCGCTCACTTTTCTTTCAATAGCACCAGAGCGGATAAGCGGCCCATCTGAATGGAAGCAGAGAACACACACGTGTGCACACGCACACGAGTCAAATCACGGGTTCTTGGAACACAAAGACAAACTTTAAGTCACTAGTGGGATGGGAGTAATCATGTATGGAGACGGCCCTTCCCCACTTTTACTACCCATTGCCCTTGGGGGTTCCAGGCCCTTGTGGGGCTCTTTGCTAAGTTGATGCTAGAGGTAGTATTTGCAAAGTTTCTTCCCCATCTATTCCCCTTAAGAGGTCATATGAAGGATGCACTCATTGTTATCAGTAATCTCCCAAAGAATGTCTGACTACGGCTACCTTGAGTCATACTAGTCTCACCAGAGACCACATAGACACCAAAGGGCAAGCCAACAAGGTCCCCAAACTGCCAAGGGAGCATATTACCTGAAGCAGAGAGTGAATTACCTGTCTTATCTGAATTGTAGGCCGAGTTTGGAACAGGGAAATGAGTTGCTCCAGGGTTGGTAGCTGGATGGACAGAAGAGGGAGCAGCAGCTCCTGTGGTAGCCCCGGCAGTGGGCCCAGCAGTGGGCCCAGCAGTGGGCCCAGCAACAACAGGAGCAACAATGGCAGTGCTGGCAGCAGCAGTGGCAAGATTAGGAGCCACAGGAGGAGCAGGAGCTACAGCTGCAGCTGTAGCTGATGCCTCAGACCCAGGCCCAGTGGTGGCAGTGACGGCTGTAGTGGCAGTGGTGTTGGTGGCAGTAGCAACGGCCACAGCAGAGGTGGCCATTTTGACTGGTTCTGCTCCACGATCTGTCTGGGTGCTGCAGTCACGGCTGCCTGTCTTGGAGTGAGCTGAAAGTGGTGGGAAAGATGGGGTAGAGGGGATGGATGACTCAGAGTGGCATTCTGTGCCTAGGAGGACCCCTGTGAAGGGAAGAGGAGAAGATGAGGACCCAGTGGAAGGAATGGGAAATAATCAGGTGATAACTACATAAGCATACCAATCTTTTTTAAAAACTCTTACCTTCTGCTTTTGTTCCAGTTATAAGACAGAAGAGTGACAAGGATTAGGTAATCAGAGCTAAGCGACTTGCCTAGAGTCACATAGCTAAGAAGTGTCTGAAGCTAGATTTGAACCCAGGGCCTCCAGACTCCAGGCCTGAAGCTCTATTCACTGTGCAACCCAGCTACCCAGGCATGCCAACCGTAATTCTTCCTGTGCGCAGTAAGAGTTCTGCCCCTGATTGGATTCCCCAAGGCCACAGATTTCTGGCTTATTCCCCAAAAGATGAATATTGTTACCAGGAAAAGCAATGAACCTACTGGAGGCTCACTACAAGGCACCTTAGGCCAAGGCCTGCCAGCCCCTCGCAGGGATAAACAGAGGGGAGTCAAATGTCCCTTTTGAGCTCAAACAAGCCCATTTTCTCAGAGCACAGCAACAGTTAGAATACTATTGAAAAGTCTAAGACTGCCCATCATAGAACACGGCAAACTGCCGTCTTGGCTGGGCAATTCTCTTTATCCAAATATCTGTAGTCAGATCATCAGATGACTCAAGCAATTGGATTCTTCTGCCCCCAATTTGTCAAATCATCCTCAATTCCCCACCAACTCTGGGAGGGAGGGAAGGAGAGAAGAAGAGGAGGAGGAAGCCGAGGAAGGAAAAAAGGAGGAAAAGACAGAGATGGACAGACAAAGGCAGAGGTTTTGCTGTGCTATATTAAAAGGATTTCATCTGCAAATCTGCAATTGTTCCAGACATACTTGCCTGTCAGAAACAGAAAAAAGTCTCTTATATATGAGAAAGGGAAGGACAGAAAGGAGGAAGGAGGAAGGAGCAAAGAAAAGGAGAGGAGTTAGGGAGAGAGAGAGCTCATGTAAGCCTCTGAGTAGATCTGAGGTTAGACCTTGGATTCAAGAAGGTCTAGGTTCAAGTCATGCCTTGGATGCATTCTTGCATTCTAGCTATGCCACTGTAGGTGAGCTGTTGATCTGCACTGATGGAGGGAACTTCCACACCAGGAGATTTTCTCCACCAGTGAAATCATGAAATAGAATGAGAACAAAATGACTGGACTGGAGAAGAAAGGGAACAGTGCAAACCAAGGGAGATGGCTTCCTAAAGTTCACTTGAAAGAACGAATGAGGTCTCTGTGAGCTACATCTATCCTGAAAATCAAGAAAAAGAAAGAGAGAAAGAAAGAGAAAGAAAGAAAAGAAAGAAAGAAAAGAGAGAGAAAGAAAGAAAAGAGAGAGAAAGGAAGAAAAGAGAGAGAAAGGAAGAAAGAGAGAGAGGAAGGAAGGAAGGAAGGAAGGAAGGAAGGAAGGAAGGAAGGAAGGAAGGAAGGAAGGGAGGAAGGAAGGAAGGAAGGAAGGAAGGAAGGGAGGAAGGAAGGAAGGAAGGAGAAAGAAAAAGAAAGAAAGAAAGAAAGAAAGGTCTTTGAATTTGGGCCAGTTGAAAAGGAACTAAACCAGGAGGGCAAAGGTCACTTCTCTAGCTGAGCTTGGAGCTCTGGTCACTTCAAAGCTGACTCTCCTGCCCATTCTGCCCAAGCAGAGGTCATCTCATTGAGCCAGCATTCAGGGCCACCTCAGATCCTCTGAATCCAAGACTTAGTGTCAGGGGTCCACTTGGACTGGAGGGATTTTCATCGATGCTTGAGAGTAATGGCTAGTTAGGAGAGCTCTGAGCCTCCTCAAGTCATCTATCTCTCAATGCCCTGGGCAAGTTCCTAAGCATAGGCTTTTCAAATAGGCTACCAATAAAAATGATAGGCTCCTCCCTCCTGTCCCTAGATAATCAGTGCTCTCTTGTGGAGTATATTCTGAAGGGAAATAACGTAACTGAATTACTTATTGCTTGACAAGAACGGAATATACTATTTTAGGAAAATCACGAAAACGTATGACACTGCGATTTGATTCCATTCCAACAGACTATTCCAATGTAAAAGGCCTGAAGACAAGATAACAAAAGGCTCCTACCCTTAAGGGGGATCCAGGCCACTGGGATGGCTTTGGAGCCCCAGGATTTCACCCAGTCTGTTGAGGCCAATGGAATTCTGGCCATTTTCCTAGTCACTGGGCTGGGTGCTCTCTCTGGCCATGGAAGGTGGGCCAGAGAAGAGCTTCTCATCTTCCACCGTTGCCCTCAGAAGCCGAGCATGCTAGAGGAGTCACAAACCCTACCTGTCCCATGTATCAAAGAGGACTTGTAAGAGCCTTTGAGATCTCCTAGAAAGCTGTAAAGCTTCCAGTTCAGGGAAAACTGCCCTGAAGAGGCCAGGAAAGGCCTCCATGGGGAAGGTTGCCCCAGGCCTTGGCTGGCTGGCATTGACCATGGCATGCCCAATCCTCCTCCCAGCATCTTGCTCCCAGGCTGCCATCTCAGCCCCTGAGAGACACTGCCATGTGTCTCAGACAAGGCAGGCATTCCTGCAAATGCTGCTGGTGGGCCCCCCAAGCCCACTATTAGCTGCTGGACAGCTCCCCTCTCTGCACTCCATCCCAATTTGTTACCTAAACTCCCTTTCCAGCTCTTGTTTCCCCGCTTCTCTTCCATGATGGGGGTGCTGCTGACTGTGGAGGAGTGAGGGGTCAAGCTTGAGCTGGTGTTAGAAATAGACATCAGAGACTTTGCCGGGCGCATGGGTGTCAGCTGTTCAGGCTTGCTGGGCTCCTTCCGGGAGCGCTGCTGGAGAACCTTAATCATGGCGTCCTTTTCGATGATCTGGGCATGAAGGGTCTTAATCCTGTTAGAGAGAACATAGGAAAACAGCCTTTGGGCCTTGAGCTCTGGGGTAGCGTGTGAAGGTGGGGGGAGGGTGGCCGTGCTGTGTGTATCTAGTAGGCGTGTGTCACCTGGGGGGCAGAGGACATCAAGGGAAGAAGTACCCCATTGCCTGGGGCTGAGTTGGAACCGAGCAACTGTGGGCTACTTGTGAGAAGAACAGGAAGAACAGCTATACAGTGATTACAGTGACAGGATGGGAAATTTCTTCCCAATAGGCCAGCAGTCTTCAGGTACACCAAGGCACTAAGTGGGAGCTGCCAGTGCCTGGGGAGGGATGCTAGCTCAGGGTAATCTGCTCTGTGGTTAGGAAGAGAAGTGATGAGCTCTGCTTCTCACGTTAAGTGATCTACTTTCTTACCCCGCTAACTTAAATAACCAGAGACCAGTATGAGAAGAAAAGGGAATCGGACCCTGGCCAAGGCATCGACCAAACGAAAAGCAACAGCCTTGGTGTTAACTTTCCCTAGTTTTCTCATCTCAATGTTCACGGAGCACAGGGTGGGTAAGGTGGGAAAGAGAACCGTCAGGTTTCACAGCTGTGGATGACACTATGGACGTGTCTGGTCAACCATGGTCCCAGGTCCACTGGAATCCAGACTACTGCTGCCCCACCCCAATTACCTGCCCTCCATATCAAGGCATCTTCTGTTGGCCAGTAAGATTTCTTCCTCCTCTTTCTGGATACGGGCCTCCAGGGACTTGTCATAGCTGGTGTTGGGAGAATGGCTGCTGCTGGTTGTGTCCCTAGATGAGAAAATGGCAAAAGGATGTTGGGAGGGCAACAAATTCATGGTGGACTCTCTTCCTTTGGAGAAATTTCTAGAGGCCTAACCTGGAGCCAACCCATTTCAGGGCAGTGATAGGGTGCTTATGGACTCCGCATCAAAGTTCTCACACCTTGAGTATTGCTCCCCTCAGACAGTGGCCCTCCTCCCCATCCCAACTCCTCAAATCTTCAGCTCAGGCCAAGGCCCTTCTCTCCTAGCCTCCAAGGTAACCAGGAAACTTCCCTTTCTCCTTCCCCTCTCCCCACTTCATGAATGCACCTCCATCTGCAGTCAAGCTAGTGTCAATAGTGCCAGCCTATTAGCCAGGTAGGAGTCCCATAAGACCTGCAAGGTTGGGGAGCATGGCAGCAAGGCCCAAACAGGAAGTGGGCCCCAAGGGCCCCACAAAAGGCAGTCTTTGAGTTTCAACAACAGCTAAGCTACACTTGAGTCTCTCTAGTGCCCCACATGAGACTCCCAAAGACTGTGACTATTCAGCCACTAGAACACTGCCTCAGAAAGGGCATGGGGTGGCATGTTCCTGCTGCTCTGGCTAGCCTATCCCCAGGCACCCTGACTCCCCATCGTGGGCTCTCAGCCTGAAGCTACGGTCTGGAACAGACTGTTAAGGGAAGCCGTTTGGGAATCAGTCATTTCTAGGCTCCAGGACTAGCTGGACGCATATGAACACAGACCAGTGGCTATTGTTGCTGAAATCCAACTCTGGTCTACTAAGGCCCTGACCCCTCTCTGGAGGGGCCTGAGTCTTTCCTCCTGATGAAGGCTCTGGAAGCTTCCTGGGGACTCCACTCTCAAGGACTAAGAGCCCAAGGGAGTCTGTGCTGTTAGCAGCCCCCAGTGTGTTTGAAGAAGGCAATCGGGCAGTGGGGGGAGGGGGAAAGTGGGAAAGAGAGAAACTAGGTTGGGAGAGACCAGACTGGACCCCAGGAAAGCACTTCGGGGCCTCACCGTTTACACTCACTCACTTCGATGCCTCTTTTCTCCTCTCTGCTCCGGACCCCTAGAGAAATGGGCATCTGGGTGCAGGGAGTGGGGCATCGCCTAGAGATGCAGCACCATAGTAGTGGGGGCTCAGAGGTAATCATGGGCCCATGACTCTGTGGCACTTGGCATTTACAGAAGAACCCTTACAGACACAGTGTCATCATTGAGCCTTAGCAATAACCCTAGGCATGTCATGCCATCACAAAGAGTGACTGGCCCAGGGTCACACAGCTAATATGTATCTGAGGTAGGATTCAAACCCAGGAGTTTCCAACTCCAACTCCAGAGTTCTATCCATTAGATCATGCCGATTCCCAACATATGTGACTCTAGGCAAGGCACCAAATGTCTTGAATCCGAATCAGTTTCCCCACCTGGGAGACAGAGTAATCCACGTGAGGAAGAAATGCCCCATTGCCCAAGCAAACCATGCGCTTTGGGTCAGATAGTCCCTATGGAATCCATGTGCATGCATCCTCACTCACTGAGTCACTGAGGACTTCCTGTCCTATCTCTAATAATACTACCAACTTCCAGTTTTCTAGCACACAAAAGTACAGAAAGTGTTTTGCTCATAACAAGCCGATAAAGTAGGTAGTATGAGTTCCACTATGCTGATGAAGAAACTGAGAGAACTTAGATTATGGGGACATAGCTGGTGAGTATCAAAGGAGGGATTTGAACTCAGATCTTGGCCCTAAAGACAACACTATCCACTAAGCCACACCCAAATCATTCCTGTGGCCAGCACCTCATCAGGATACAGTTAATTGGCCAGCAAAAAGAAGGATACAACTGATCCTCTCCAGGCTACAGAAATGTAAAAGGCCCCCTCCATGAAAAGTTCTCTGATCTCCATTAGACATAGCCCTTGGAGGCCATACCAGAGGAACCCAAGTTCTTGCAAGGGCCTATGCCAACTTTTAAGTACTGGCATGGCACCCCATTGTCTGTCTACCACCTGCAGGCCAGCCTCATGAAGTTGGGAGAAACTCAGCAACAGGGGACACCCTTCTAGACTGTTCCCCAACAGATGGCAATGAGCATTGCTGGAGAAGGCCCTTCTCCACTGAAGTTACAGGGCCCATTGTTGATTCTGCCCCAGTGACTTTATCTTCTCAGCATGTATCTTCTCTGCTCTTCCTCTGGGAGTATCTGCTGAGCAGCAGAGGCCCTGAGGAGGAAGAGGGCACCTCTGGCAGCAGCAGCAGAGCCTGGGCATCTGACTGAGAAGATAAAAGAAGATAGCAAATGAGGGGACTACACCAAGTGACCTCTAAGGGTCCTCCCAGCTCTGAATCTATGCTCCATGATCTATGGGAAGGGTGCAAAGGCTAATTTAGCAAGGGTCGGGGGGGGGGGCAGGAGGTTTGGGCAGGGCCAGCTACCACTTGCACTGACGAGGACCCTATTATAGTGGCCCTGAGCGGTGCCAGCTAACTCAGATGGATAATCTGGGAATCTCAGGAATGGAGCCCACCAGTATGGGGCCACTGGGAGAATTCTTGGGAGGCTACAATCAGGGAGGCCCCCTGGCACAAGATGGGCACCCCTAAGCGGCCTGAATTAGAACTTGATCATCCAACCTCTTCATTTTATAGAGATCTAGGGAGAGAAGAGACTTGACAAAGGTAACAAGTGGTAGCAAGGCTGGCATCTTCCATCTCCCCTAATCCAATTTACTTGGCACTTATAAATACCAGGCAGAGTGCTAAGCCCAAAATGGAGCAGTTCCCCAAGTGGCAGGGAGGTTGAAATGCTCCAGACCTCTTGGGATGTATAACTCCTCTTACACTTACCTTTCAAAGTTTGGTGTTGGGAGTTTGTGGGGACAGTGACTAAACTCTGTAGTAGAAGGAGGAGGAAAATGAACTCACCAGACAAAAGCAAACAAACATCCCACCCAACAGTATTCGATGTTTAGTCTAAAAGAAACTTCTTGGGATGAGATACATAGTTTCTGCTCTGAAGCTGAATTTGTTGGCTGCTGCTAACAGCATATGCAAATAAGAGAGGAGAGCTGATTAACAGCTCTTCAAAATTCTAGGGCTCTACTTTGGCTCTTATCTTTTGTGTACATTGTATCAAGCCCTTACCTCTCTCTAGTGGTTCGGTTGAACTACTATAGACACAATTGATAAATATGGAATCATTCTGGGTGAAAAGAAAATGGGGTAATTAGATAAGAGAGAGACCTTTCATGCAGAATACTCCACCACACTTGAGGTAGACCTTCCTGAGTGTAGCCTTCACTGACATGAGATCTAGTAAGGGAAGGGATATGAGAAGAAAAAACTTAGCAGGGAAGCAGAACAAAAGGGAAACCCAGTTAGGGAATGCAGCCATAGGCCATTGTGGAGCAACATAGACTGGATGGATCCAGGAGGCTGAAAAACGCCATTTGATAGGGAGGCAGTCCCAAGGCTCTGGCCAACATCTGAAGTTAAGGCCACTTTCCTCCTATCAGTCTCTGAACGGGCATGGTCCCTCGTTGACCTGGAACCCTCACGGGTCTGCTCCAGCTCTGTAGCTATCCCCAGCATGGAGGTGAAGCCTGGCACTTCACATGCTCATGGCCATTCCGTGGAACTATCTCCTTGTACACAAAGGCAGAGGAAGTGGTGGCTTAGCTTCTCAGAAGACTTACTGTCCCCATCATACTCAAAGAATGTTTTCAAGCCAAAGATAGAATCTGCTACCCCCTGAATGTGCTGTAGAAGGGGCTCTGGACTTGGGTTCAAATCCCAGCTCTTCCACTTATTACTTATGCAACCTTGGACAAATCTCTTTGCCTCGGTTCTCTTCTCCATAAAGTGAGAGAGTTGGACTAGAAAGTGTCTAAGGTCCCCTGCAGCTCTAGACCTCGCTGAGACTCAAATGTTTCCTGGGTGCTAGCACGCAAAATTGGGTGTGAGGTCAAAGGACATGAACAGGCTAGATCTCAACCACTCGGAGAGAGAATGCACTGAATAATCACTGGGAAGAGAAGTGAAATGTTCCCCAACCTCTGTTTTACCTTCCCCTTCTCAGACTAGACAGGCTGAGCAAGTTCAGGGCAGGGAATTGATGGAGGGGCTGCAGAAAAACAGGCACTAGAAAGTGAATCCCCCAAATCACTACCGTGGCCACACCCTTTGACCTAGAAACGCCACTACTAGGCACCTCCCCTAAAAGGGCAGAGACAGAGGGAAAAGTTCCATGTATCTCAGGTTATTTATAGCAGCACTTTCTGTGGTAGTGGAGCTAGAGGAGCCAAATGCTTGGAGACTGGAGAATAGTTCAACCAATTGTGCTCTAAAGGCCAGTTCTGTTTGCATCTCTGCACATAGTAGGTGCTTGGTCGATTCTTCTTGAATGACCGAATTTGAATGAATTCACACATCCATCCAGACCAACCATCTGGGTGGAGGCAGTGGTGGCTCTGCTTTCAGATGTCTCTCACTAAGGAGGGACACATTATCTGCCACGAGTTGACTAGCCTCTACCCTTCGGGTATAACCCACCAAAGGATAACCAGTAAAGGAAAAGAAAACAAAAATTCTCTTCAACTTCTCCCCCTCCCCCCCCCCCAGAGAGACAGGCATGTATCCATAGGGCCCGCCTGCTTACCCGTGGCCAAGAACGTGGCCTTCAAATACCATCCCCCAAAGGGCAAGAATGGCTTCATGTTCGGTACAACCCCAGGGCATACCTCGGACACTACTCAGCTATCGAATGGCAATGGCCTCTTCTGAGTGACATTTGGAGAAGACTGGCCCAGGCAACTGTTCCCTACCCCCCATGCCAGCAGACCTGCAGAACCCGAGTAGCCCAGAGAGGGGAGCCTGACAAACCCTCATCTAAAGCCCTAGCTTTTCTCTGAAAGCTGAGCATTGATTAAGCACCTTTTATATGCTTCAGGATCTAGAATACATTCAAGACCATAAGCATCTATCAACCTCGAATGTATTCTAGGCACTGGGGATACAAAGGGGAAAAAGAGAGCGTTTTTGACCTCGAGGAGCAGCTAGGTGGCACAGTGGATGGAGTGCTGGGCTTAGAGGCAGGAGTTTACATCCAGTCTTGGACACTAACTAGGTATGTGACCTTGGGCAAGTCATATAACCTCTATTTGTCACAGTTTCATCAACTGTTAAACAGCACCTAACCCTTGGGTTGTTGTGAGCATCAAATGAAATTATAATTGCAAAGTGCTTAGCACAGTGCCTGGCACATAGTAGGTGCTTAATTAATGCTTATTCCCCATCCCTCTTCCACAAAGAAGAGAAAAGCCATTCCAGAGGGTGTAAATACAAACAACTTGGAGGCTTGAGAAAGGCTTAAAGTAGAAGGTGGCACCTGACTTGTGCCTGGAAGGAAGTGGAGGGGAGTGTGGAGGGCCTTCCAACATGAGGCCCAGCCTACATAAAGGCACCAAGGTAGAGTGCCGAGCCACTTATAACGGTCAGCAGGCAGGTTTGATGGGAATGGAGAGAGAAGAGGGCAATCGGATCATCTGATCAGAGGCTCGGGGGGGGGGGGGGAAGGCTGACAGAAAGGGGAGCAAATAAGGCATAAACTGCCCACTGAGAAATGGCCCTTTGAGGGCTGGCCAGTAGCAAGGAGTGACCCAAAGGGCCTCTCCTTCTCTCACCTCTGTGCTGCCACTGTGGCAGCGGTCTCCAAGGCAAACTGCCTCATCACTGTCTCCTCCAAGTACTTCTGTTCCCACTTGGTCATGTCAGCCTCCAGAGCCAGGATGCGTTCTTCCTTCTCCCGAAGTAGCTCCATGAGGGCTGCAGCGCTATACTCTGAGAGGTTGGCTGCCTGCGAGGTGCCTTGACGCTGGCAAGGAAAGTCCCCCAGATTAGGGCCAAGCCTTGTTTGGCAAAGGCTCATCTTCTCTGGGCAGGGGTAAGGGCACTGAGGATTTCCCTAGGTCACCCCACACCGACAGGACCTCTGTGAAATAGACTCTCAGAAAAAAAGATGGCCTTTATCAGAGATACTGAGGTTGAGGGCTACAAGGCACCTTAGAGTTCGTCTGGCCCAACTCCTTAGAAGGGGAAACTGAGGCCCAGAAAAAGGAAAGGATTTGCCCAAAATCACACAGAAAGATAGTAACTTGGAAGAGGCAGGATTTGAACCTAAGTCCTCTGACTCCAAATCCAGACCTCTTTCCACCATTGGTGCCCCTTTGATATTGAAACAGTAGGAAGACATGATTGGGGAGAGGAAAAGGAGAGAGGGGTGGCAGAGGTCAGCAGATTTGGGTCTTAGGTTCGGCTCTGCCACTGATTTATTCTATGATCTTGGGAAAGGCTCTTTTAAGTTTCTGAGCCTCTTTGCAAAATGATGGGGTTACGCCTAGATACCCCCAAGGATCCCTTAGAGGCATTCGTTTCTCCTTAGTAGATTTCTAGGAGGTGATTGGAGGTGACACCAGTACAGGGCACAATTCTCTATCGGTGCCTGGGTATCCATTACCGAGGCAACTCTGGGCACGGGGAAGTGAGATGGCAGACCCTGGGCTCTTCTCTCCCTTCAGAGGAGCCTCCCACTGGCATGAACTGGGAACAAGGAAGCATGGCCCAGTAACCCAGATAGCAGGAGGGAAGCTACTCGGCACCTCAGGCCTCAGCTCTCCAGGAGTAGACAGAGAGCCCAGTGGCCCTGGGTCACTCTTACCTGCTGCATGCGCAGAGACTCCAGCTCTCTCTCCAGCCGGGCCCGGAGGCGGTTCTCGAGCTGCTCCCGCTTTTCACAGGCCGCCTGGAGTTGCACCAGGGCTTGCTGCATCTTCTCCACCTTCTCCACATACACTTGCTTCTTCTTAAGCTGAAGAGGAGATATTGGAAGGGACTCAGCTGGGCTCCAAACCCAAGTCAACTCTGCCTCTGGGATTCAAAGAGCCCCTTCTCCCTCCTATCCGCCCCCTCACTCCCAGCGTGGATGTGTGGGGAGGACCTAGCCAGAAATCACTAGAGTGGCTACCAAGTCCCTACACGTGGGCCCCGAGTCCCTGAGAGTTCCAGCAGCCCTGTGTTCATCCTTATCTGGCCACCCCCTCCACTCCGACTCCAGACAGCTGCTTCCCCTCAATCGATGCAACTGGCCTTTCTTAAAAAAATTCGATTTTGTTGAAACCTTTTGCTTGCTTGACATTGCCTCGATTTCTCCCTGTATCCCTCTCTCCCCCTAGGGAGCTGTCCTTTACGACCAAGAATTTAAAAAAAAAAATTCAGCCAAGCACAGCAGAGCATTAAAAAAAGCTTTTTTAACTCTTCCCTTCCATCTTAGAATCAATCCTGTGTATTGGTTCCAAGGAACAAGAGCAGTAAGGGCTGGGCAACGGGGGTGAAGTGACTTGCCCAGGATCACACAGCTAAGTGTCTGAGGCCAGAGTTGAACCCAGGACCTCCCGGCTCTAGGCCTGGCTCTCCATCCACTGAGCTACTCAGCTGCTCCCCTGAGCAATGCATTTGTAAAGTGACCAGTGCCTTTGGTCATCCCAAGGAGAAAAAAGTACCAGCCTTAACCCCTTAGGGCCCTTCAGGTCCACTGTCCAGATCTGGGAATGGCTGACCTCTCCCAGGTGAGTGCTGCTATTCCTCCCTGGACCAGAACCAAATAGCAGGGACCAAGAAATGTGGAGGCAGGAAGTATTCAAGGGGAACCTGTATCCAGGGCCATCCCTTGGGGGCCAAAAGGTCTTGTATTCTGTTCAGTAAGCCTTTGAGTTAGATCAACTGAGTGTGGGGTCAGTCCCTGTGCCTTGACGAGCAGAATCTGGAATATGGAAGGCTGCTGGCCTTGGGTGCAGGAGGCCTGTGTTCATAGGTCTCTCCTCACTTCTCTGGCCTTTCTTTTAAGGTTTCCCAGGCGCTTTCATCTCAATCCTGAGAGTTATCCAGGGGTCCTGACTTGTTTACAGAAGATCAGTGCTCAGGGAGGTTAATGACTTGTCCACAATCACAAAGTTTTAAGAGGCATCTGAGCAGGGAGCTGAACCCAGATCTCTCCAATCTCTTCCCACCAGATATGCTATGCTTTCCCAGGCAGAAAAGGAAGGTCTCCCAGCTGACCTCATCTGAAGCCCCAACAGGCTGGTCTTTGCCCATGAATGGGTATTTGAGGGCAAGTCGCTTATGCTTCAGATGCCCCTGCCATGGCCATAAAAGAAATGATGAGAAACTGGGTGGGGGTGCCCTTGCATGGAAGATCTCCAAACCAGAGAGGCAAAGGGACTTGGTATTATTCCCAAGGCAAGGCACTGCTCTAGCAGGTGACTAGAGGTGACACCCAGTACAGGGTCCAGTGAGGAGGCCAGGCTGAAGCAGTTTGCAGTCACAGGCCCAGGAGGCTGGTGAAGGAGCCAACTGTTTCCCTGGCACGTCATTCTAGCTTCTCTCACGTTAACCTGCTATGTCACGGGACAAGCATTCAGGGCCCCACTTGATAACACTGGATAATACTGATCTCCTGTCTTTTGTCCTGGGCCCTTTGAAAAGTTCCAGGAGGTACAAAACAACACATCCTATCTAGAGCCCAAATTGAATCCAGCCAGGGTCTTCCTCTTGCCAGAAGGGGAAACTGAGCAGCTCCTTGGATCGGCAACGCTAAGGGCGCAGGTGGGAATGAACTGAGGAATCCCAACATGGTAGCACAAGGTGGCCAAGAAGGTTCCGAGCGTCTGCCCTACCACAAGCCCTTGGGGAGGGGGTGATTTCTCTTAAATGAGGACTAACATGAAGCCTGTCTCTTTCCTTTCAGTGCAGAGAGATGCTAGGCTACAAGTACGCAATAAGGCATACATTTTCTGACATGGCCAATACATTGATCTCTTTTATTTCTCGGAATATCTTTATTGCCAGGGAGCATTCAGCAAAGGGAATCATTGGGAACTGATGGCAATATTTTAAATTAGTCGGTCAAAAAACCAGACCCCTGGGCCTCCCATCAGGTCCTCAGTCCTCACAAAAGAGCCTACCAACCCCCTCCTAATGCATACTTTTCCCATCAGGTTGGGAAATTTTACCATCAGGTCTCTTGGGGGCTGCTAAGGAACCAGGCTGCATCATGATTAGCAGCAAATCAATCCAAAGAGAATTCTGAAAAAGGTTCAAAATGAAGGGCCAGCCAGGAAGCCAGTGGAAGTCTCACTTTCTGACGGGTACCGCCCATACCTAGTCAATGGAAATTGGGCACGTGCTAACCCCTAAAAGGTGATGGCCCCTTGTGGAACTGCAAGGAGTCTAGGAAGATGGCCTGAGCTATGGGGGCATATGTTCCTTGACCAGCACTCCATCAAGAATTGGCCTCCCTGACCCCCTTTCTTAAAGCCATAAAGGAAAAATCTGGAAGTCTCTGTATAAGACTTGGAGCTCAAAAGGACTTGTGACTCCTCTCCTTAGCTCTATGACCAGTCCCTGTACCTTTGGCTAATTCAAGGTAACCAGCACACACACAGGTCTCATTTGCATGAGCAAAAAACATTGTAATTCAGATTTATAGTGGAAAAATAAGCAGCTCAAGGCCACTGAGAATTCTCCACGCCCCATCTTTGTTGGAAAACTGAAACCAAAATCTCTTGGACAAAAACAGTCCCTGAAAGAGACAGCTAGCTGGCTACACTGATCAGACTTTCAACTCTTTGGGAAAGAAGAGCAGCAAGAGATCTCCAGGGAGGTTTGAACAGACTGTGAGCTTCATGATATAACAGGGCAGCTAATGAGGGCCTGAGTGGGTGGACCTAGGAAGGCAGCCATCCCTCTGGCCTCCAATGAAGTCAAGTCATATTTGGAGAACTATGCTCAGTTCTGAAGGCCACGTTTAAGGAAAGGCATTAGTGAACCAATGGATGCCCCAGGAGAGAAGTCAGACTCTGAGTGAAGGGCTTGAGGATCAGGCCCTGTGCTAGGTGCTGGGCATACAAAGAGAAAAGAGAAACACCCTGCCCTCAAGGAGCTTCCTCTTTTCAAGGTTGATGGAAATGGGGAAACTCGGCCTAGAATTAGGTTGTCTCCCACATAGATAAGACTGCATGTGTTCTCCTTGACCCCAGGAGCTCCTAAGTCTTATCTCTTAACCACCAGCCACAGTCCCCAGTGGGAACCGATTTCAGGAAGCCAAGAAACTCAAGTCATTCCCCCAAACTCAATGACTTCCTGAACTGGGGTTAGAATCGAAGGAAGTGGCTCTGTAGGCATAAAAACAAAGCCACAAAACCCAAGAGAAGTGATACTAGAAGGCAAGTGGAGATGAAGCAAGTTCTCATGAGTCGTGAGTTTTGTTCCAAACTGCCATTTCCCCGAGCACCATACTTTCTATCTACTTGTGCCCCAATGACAGGGAGTCATTTAGACATGGCCACAAAAGGTCCCAACCATTCCTTCAGGTGATGACTTGGAGGAGAGGGAAGGAGCAGGGAGCTTCCCAAGAAGTCTGTCCTTCTTACCCAAAGGTGCCTGGGATTGGGGTTGGCTGTTGGTCTTCATACTCAAAGAGGACCAAAATGGCATCACTACGTTGGGGTCAATGTATGGTGTGTCTGGCTATGGCTGTGGTTAATCAGACCAGTACAAGCTCAGAAGGTTCTGCCGCAGGTCAGTCACAGATAGCCCATATGAACATTTGGGATGGAGATGGCTCCAGATACACACATCTCGTTTCTTTTGAGCTTCTGCAATTGGCAGTGAGGTACAATACAGTATGTAGCCCTGGATTCTAGCTGAGCTTCTATGGTTACTGTGGACTGCACCTCCATTTTCTCTATAGAATGAGGGGACTAGACTAGATCCAACAAAAGTGCCCATGCTAAGAGGGGAGGGGGCGACAGAGACAAGATGGCGGGTTAGTAGCAGCAAAAGCTGGAACTCCTCTCCAAAGCACCTAGGCTAGGAAGAGATAAGTGTAACCTACATACAAAAGACAATAATACATGCAGAGCCCTTTGGAGGGGGTTAAAAGCCTGAGGGGGGATCAGAAAAGGCCTCACCAAACGATAATACCTGAGCAGAGATTGAAGCAAGAGACCTTTCAAAAACTGAAGGCAAGAGAGGAGAGCCAGTCCATACAGAGACAGAAAGGTGAGAGATGGTATGCTGTGTGCGAGATGGGAAAGCAGTCTGGACAGATAGTTTGGAGTTTAGCCAGCTGACCTCAAAGCTCCTTTCTGGTTGTGACATAGCATGCACCTGAGGCCCTTCCCTTCTAAGGGACTCAGTTTCTTCCTTAGTCAAATGAGGAAGTTGGATTAGATGATCTCAAAAACCGCTTCCAGTTTAAAGCTGTATTCTACCCCAGGCCCATTCTTGACTAAAGCTCTGTAAAGAATTGTTAAGAGCCTAATAGAGCACTCTGTGGCACACCTAGGTGGCACTACAGTGGATAGAGTGCCAGGCCTGGAGTCAGGGAGACCTGAGTTCAAATCTGCCCATAGATCCTTCTTAACTGTGTGATCCTGAGCAAGTCACTTTACCCTGTTTGCCTCAGTTCCCAAATCTGTCAAATGAGCTGGAGAAGGAAGTGGCAAACCGCTCCTGTATTTTTGCCAAGAAAACCTCAAATGAGATCACAGAGAGTCAGACACTACTGAGAGGACTGAACAACAACAAAAAGGGCCCTCAGACTCTGCTGGTACACTCTTTTATTGGTGGGGGGAATCTCGAGCACCCTCTCATCAATCCAGTCTGAGTTTTTGCATATGGTCCAGGCCCAGGCCAGAAGGAAGGTGCTTCCTCATGAGGTGGTGAAGCCAGATTACAAAGCAAACATTCGATACAGCATAGATAATGCTAATTTGTGGTTTGATACTATAGCTCTAGGTGACTCTCTTAAGAGTAGAAGTCACATTGAGAGAGGGAGTCTCCTCCTGTGTGTGTGGCACCCCTTTCCCCATCTTCTTCCTTCAATGCGATCTGGACTATGGACTCTACTTCTCCTTCGTTACCCCTCCACCTCACATCCTGGCCTCCATCCATCAAGCTTTTGTCCTTAGGATCTGGACCCCTCAGGCAGCTTCGACCTCTAGTATCTTTCCATCTATGTTCCCGTCCCACTCCTCCCCTAGGTCCTCCACTCCCTCTACCTATCTTTGAAAAAGCCAACCCCTCAACCCTCCACTACTTAGCTTTTTCCGGCTGCAATTTCTCTTCTTGAACAAGTGGCCAGCCTGTCCTCCACTGCCTTCCCACCCAGCTCTCTCCTTAACCCTCTGCCATCTGGTTCCTTCGCCCATTATTCCACTGAAACTGATCTCTGGCCATGCTCAGGAATGGCCTCCTTAATCAGCCCAATGGCATTTTCTCCCTCTTTAATCTATTTGAGCCCTTTGACACCCTTGATCTCCAACATCCTGGAAGTTCTCTTCCTTCCTTTGGTTTCCATATCATTGCCTTCTCCAGACTGTTTCCTTCCTCCTTGACCTCTTCTGCCTCCTCCCCTGGCTTTGCTTCCTCTTGTCCCCACTCCCTCCCCAGGACCTCAGGCTTGTGTCCTTGGCCCCTTCCAGCTCCAAGGCAGACACTGGGGCCCAAATTTTCACCAGCTCTCTGATTTCTGAGCACACTATCCTTCAGGCGGCCTGGCTTCGATTCCTCCCTGTTCCACCCCCTCACCCCAATCCAATCATTAACAGTCCTGCTCATTCTTCCTCGGCAATAAATCCTCCATCTGTCCCTCTCTTTTTGCTCCGACATGATGACTCAGGCCTCATGCCTGGACTGTTGCAACAGCCTCCTAGCTGGTCTCCTTGCTTCTAGTCTCCCCCTTCCAATCCCCCTGTTCGAGAGGCCAGGGTAATCTTCCTAAAGCCTCCCTTTCCTCCAGTCGCTCCTCGACTCAACAACCTTCAACGATTTCCCGTTGTATACAGGATAAAGTCCAAACCCCTCAGCCAGCCACTCAAGCCTCTCCACAGTCTGGCCTCTGCCAATATTTCCAGCATTATTCTCGACCCCCCAAACAATCCCTCATCTGCTGCAGCTGGCCCTGGCCACACTTTTCCAAGAAGAAAGGTTCACTGCCTTCCTCACTCGGCTGCGCTTTCCTCTGAACCCTCAGCCTTTGCAAACCACCTTCCTGAGGAGCTCTTCCTTCCTCAGCCCCCCATCTCCCATGCCTGGCTCACTCTGCCAGCTCCCACATCCACTTCCCACTCGAGTTACAACGTTTTGAAGTCACCATCTATTGACCACAGTTGCTCCCATTTGAACTGTAACCTCCCCAGGGTTAGGTTAGGATCCCAGACCTGGAAGTGGGAGATGGGAGGGCCCTAGTCCAACCTCAGGAATCTCAGGACCAGAGGGGCTGCCATTCTCCTGAGGCCACACTTGACACAAGCATCGGAGACAGGATTTGAGCCCAGGTCCTCGGAGTCAGTGTGCTCTTTGCACTATATTATGCTGTCTCCCTCCCAAACTCAGCATATGACTATTGATTAGCTGAAAGAATCAGAAGTCATAACAGATACTTAAATAGCACTTTTCAAAAGTTCTTTTCATTGAGGCTCATGACAACAACCCTGTGAAGGAGGTGTTACTTTAAGCCCATTTTATAGCGGAGGAAACCAAGGCACTGGGGCAACTCGGTTCACTTTTCTGAGCTTCTGTTTCCTCCACTGGGAAATGAGGTGGTTGAAGTCGGACTTCCAAAGACCATCCTGGTGTGAAATCTACGCTCCTAGAAAACCTGGAACTCTTCTCCCTGCCATCAGGGTGGGCAGAGTGGGCATGACATTTTCCAAACTAGAGTCAGGGATGGGGGCAGAAGGCAAGAGAAGGCTCAGCACCTGGCTAGGCAGACACTCAGCCCAGTCAATCAGAATCTTTCCATTGCCTGTCTGAAATCATGGGAATAGGGTCCCAAGCATTTGGCACCTCTATGGGCTCCCTTCTGAGTCAGGAAAATTTGAGCCCTGCAAATGAATGCCTGGTGGCATCTCATCTTGCCATCGAACAACTGTGAGTGTCTTTCAAACTCTGTGTGAGTCCTGGGTAGGGTGTGGCCTCACTCCTGCCCCCTCCTGAAACTACTTTTCCCTTCTGATGGCTTAGGGGATAAAGAAACTTCCTAACTGGTCTTCTCGGTCTGTTCTGTGGGAAGTGCAAGGGCTTGATCCTTGCTTCCCATGTGACTTTGAGGAAGTTCTTTCTCTGATTTGGCCCTCACTTGATTAAGCTCTGTGCAGAATGAGGGGCTGGGTCATCGAGTCTCTAAGTCCCCTTCTAGCTCTAGGCCAGGGGTCTTTGGTACCATGGCTCCTGTTGGCAGGCAGCCTGGGAAAACCTAGGGACCCCTGCTTAGAATTGTGTTTTTAAATGGTGGCAATAAAAATAGAAAGGAAGCTAATTCTGTTAGAATATGGATATTTTGGGGGGAAAGCACACCTGGAGCTGCTGATCTAGACCCTAAGATCCCACTCCCCATGCTGGTGGAGAGAGCCTCAGTTCAAATTCCACCGAAGATCCTTGATAGCCTAGCTGTGTGTCCGTGGGTAAGTACCTGAGCCTCAGTTTCCACCTCTGCAAAATGGGAGTAACCCCTCTACAATTCCTACTCAGATTGTGGTTTCCTCACTCAAAGGAGAAGTAGCCTGAAAAAAGTTTTGTTTCATCTTGTCACTTCTTCTCCATCATCTCCCTAATTTAGAAGTGGCGACAAAATCAGGCAAAATTCTCCCAGGCTACTCTCTAGAATGCTCAGTACACATTAGCTATTCCTTTTAGGGTGTCACACCCCACTTCTGTGTTGTGGTTTTCAAGTTCACTAAATGGGGGCCATGCCTACCTGCCAGACCTCCTTCTCAAGGCCATGGTGAGGGTTTAATGACTTGATATGGAGGAAAACACATTACCCAACACTGGTCCAGTCTGAGGACAAGTGGGACTTCTACCTAGATAAACACTTAGGCCACAATCTAAAGGCAGCAAACAGGGTTTGTACCCCAAAGAGATAATAAGGAAAAAGACTTGTACAAGAATATTCATATCTGCGCTCTTTGTGGTGGCAAAAAATTGGAAAATGAGGGGATGCCCTTCAATTGGGGAGTGGCTGAACAAATTGTGGTATATGTTGGTGATGGAATACTATTGTGCTCAAAGGAATAATAAAGTGGAGGAATTCCATGGAGACTGGAACAACCTCCAGGAAGTGATGCAGAGTGAGAGGAGCAGAACCAGGAGAACATCGTACACAGAGACTGATACACTGTGTCACAATTGAATGTAATGGACTTCTCCATTAGTGGCCATGCAGTGATCCTGAACAACTTGGAGGGATCTACGAGAAATAACACAATCCACCTCCAGAGAAAGAACTGTGGGAGCAGAAACAGAAGAAAAACGCCTGCTTGATTACATGGGTCGAGGGGATATGGCTGGGGATGTAGACTCTAAAATGAACATCCTAATGCAAACACCAACAACATGGAAATGGGTTCTGATCAAGGACACAGGTAAAACCCAGTGGAATTGTGCATCAGCTACAGGAAGGGTAGGGGTGGGGGTGGGAATAATATGATTCTTGTAATCAAGAAACAATGTTCTGAATTGACTAAATTAATTTAAATTAAAAAAAAGAAAAAAGATCCAGAAAACAAAACAAAACAAAAGGCAGCAAACATATCCTGTTGTTACAAGGATATTCTGAGGGGTGTATGGGGTGTTCAGGGAGGGGTAGTATCTCTGGTATGGAGGGCTTGCCCTTCTAGGGCAGCTCTCCAGCCTCTGACCCTCACCTGACACCCAGCTCTCACTTGTGGCTCCCAGTAGCTGCTAGCATGCGGCAGCGGCCGCACCCCCGGGCAACGGCTTCGACAGGCTGGCTAAACCTTGTGAGGGTAGCCATCGGGTCATCGACCCCTGGTGAACTAGGGCTTTGCTCACCCAGAATGTGAAGACTGCTTCAGCTGAACAGACAGAAGAAACCAATAAGAAGGTTCAACGGCTGAGATGGCGACGCAGCAAGGAACTGTGGAGTGCTTACGGCGTGTTGGAGCACAAAAGACAACACGGCCATCCAATGCAGCTGAGAAAGTCTCCAGATGTAACGACTTTTCGTGCCACTGGACCCAGGCTTCCAAAGCTGCGAGAGTGGGACTGTCTCTGTGCATCGACTTTTCCACTTAAATCTCCTTCACGCACAAGTGTCTTTGTGCACAAAAACGCACAAAGACAATAGTCATCCTCGGTTACCGAAAGACAACTACTATACTACTACTCTGAGGCAATGTCTGGTAACAGACTCCACTCTGGTCCTTCTGGGACCATTTACCACTAGACTATATCTTCCCCCTTCTCTTAACCCCCTATGGCCACCCCAATGGCATGCATAAGAACCATTTCTCAGCTGCCCCCAAAGTAGCCTTCTTTAGTGCCCTGGGGAATGCAGTCTCTTAGGAGCTTTCTGCAACCTCAGCTGGGTTTGATTTAGTCCCTGGATCCAAAAAAAGAGCTCTGCCTAAATAATCCCAGGAACACTATCCTGGTATTAGTGGAGTGCCTGAGCCTATTGCCAGGAGACTGTCCTGCCCTGTCCTAGTATAGCCTGAAAGGAATCTAGAGTAGAAGAGCAATCACCTCGAGGAACTGGCCACCCAAGGACCCAAGAGCTCCCAGGCAGCAGGGAGGAGTTCAGGGGCAGCCCTCAATCTAGGGACTTTAAACAGGTTTCCCAAAGCTGATAACGTCTGAGGCAGGAATGAGAAATCCCAAGGTCGGAGATAACTTAGGCACTCACTGCATCTGGAACTGGTTGATTGCTTTGACTCACAAATGGCCACAAACTATACCCAGATATTCAAACCAAACCCAAGACCCCTGTAATCCTTTATCTCAACTTGTAAAACTCTTGGGTTCTTTGAAGTCATCTGAGTTAGTCATTGGACCTAGAGCTGTCTATACCTAGAACCTCTTCCAAGATCTCTTATAGATCCTTATGGTTGGGAGGGTCCAAAGAGCACGCCAAGAAATAAGCACAGGCTAGCAGGCCTGAGAGAGACTTGAGAGGGCAGCCGGTGCAACCCAGTGCATAGCTGATCAAGGATCCCTGCTGCAGCATATTAGAAAAGATGGGCATCTAGCTTAAGGAGGACTATTGGGGGCAAACTCTCAGGAGACTGCCTCCTGAGAGTTTCTTCCATTTGGGAAGAAAAAAATGTACTAACTTCTATTTGGGGTCAACATCAAACAAAGCCTGTCCCCACCCCCCGCGCTCCTAGCTCTGCCCTCTCTAGGGCCAAGCAAGGCAAGGCTGAGCCTTCTTCCACATGAGAACTCATTAAGTCCTGCACACAACTATTCCATTCTTCCCCAAGCCCTTTCTTCATCAGACTAAGCAGCCCCAGTTCTTTTCACTGATCTCTATAGGACTTGATCTTAAGCACCTCTCTTCATTTTACAGAGGACAAAAATGGAGCCCAGATCAGGCAATGGACTTTGGTTCACACCATGTTTGAGTGGTGGGAAACCTTAGAGATGAACGAGTCCAGGCCCTCCATTTTAGGGAGGAAAACAGAGGCCCTGACTGGGGCAAAGAAAAACCTTGCCCAAGGTTACAGTGTTATTGAGCATCAGAACCAGGGTTTGAACACTCCATTCTCTTCCTATCTTATCAAAGGCCCCTTCTGAGGAAAGGAGGACATTAGTTATGGCAGAAATCGCCTACCCACATGGACATCGGGCACCCTCCACACTACATATCTAAAAGAAAGAGTGGAACAAGGAGCAGCCAGGAGGTGGGGAAGGGCAGGGGACCCCCTCTGGGTTGGGCCAATGAGAAAGGGAACTATCAAATCCCTGAAGATTCAAGTGAGAATTCAAGTCAATTCAACTCAATCCCCTTCCGCCTGCCACCCAGCCACAACGGCCCCAAAGGCACCAGTTCAGAAGAGGTTAAAGCAGCTCCCTCTGCCCCTATTCTCCCTGGCTATCATGCCAGCCTGACTCTGGCTAATGGGGATAGCTGGCACTCTCTGCCAGGCCTCCCACAGTCAGCTCTGTCCTTTCCTGTTGAACTCCACACACAGTCAAAAGGCCCACCCGCAGCATCTCCCTCTTCGATCCTGCCAAGGCCTTTTTTCCCACCATCCCGGCAACAATTACCCAAGCATCGGCCGGGCTCTGGATCCTCTTGACAGCAGCCGGCCAGAAGCCTGGGCAGCCTGAGCCTTGTGGGCAGAGATGCCAGGCATCTGTTGAAACTCTGCTGCGAGGTCGGCTGGGGGCTGGGAGGGGTTTCGAGGGGCTGATGCTGGGGGGCTACTTGGATGGGAGAATTCCATGGCTGCTGCAGAAGACAACGTTCCTTGAAGTCGGGCCTGAATGAGCCTCTACCCCGCTGCTTCATTTGTACCGCCATGGCCCAAAAGACAAAGCTGAGTCTCGGAAGTCACCAGCTACCCGTGGTACACACTTCTCACTAGTGGCAAGGCCTGGCTGACAAGGACTCCCAGATAAAATCCCCAAGTGTCTTAGCCACAGTACTATGCCACCTCCTCCCCGGGCAAGCATCCACAGAGGAGGGCTGGCGACAGTCTCTGGGCTGGACTCATTCAGAGGCAACAGAACGATTCTGGAAGGGCTCTACTAGTCCAAAAGGGCTGTGTCAGCCCCTAGTACCATCCCCTTCGAGGGCTTTGTGCCAGTCTTTTGCCTGGAACACAGAGAGTGAGGAGCCTGGTGGGATGAGGGAGAAGGAACTGGCTTTAGAGAGCAGACTGAGGCTGAGCTTTTAAGCGAGAAAGGCTCCTCAGTGCCCCACCAAAAAAAAAGAGGCAAAGAAGTTGGAAAATCAAACCGATCACTGGGTTGGACCCTACAGTCTTAAATTCCTATCCAAGTGGCAGTGGCCTTGGCCGGCCCTTGACTCATTCCTGTGGGAACCTGTGATTTCACTGGTGAGGGTACTCCCTTCCCCTAATGCTGATGACTGCCCTTGCACATAGACATGTTCACCTGAGTAGACAGCCTCAGAGTTGCTCTCCAGACTGTAAGGACTTGCCGGACAGAGCTCTTACCACACTGGTCCAGCCCCTCTGAACCCAGGGCCCTTGGGTGCCAGGAAGAGGCATTGGAAAGGGAGGGAGCAGACACCTGGCCCATCCCAATGAAATAAACCAAGCCGAATGGAAGCTCTCTTGGGGTGGGGACTGCCTCACTTTTGTCTTTTTAGTTCTCGAGCCTGGCACATTGCCTAGAACGTAAGCAGGTGTTTGAGAATTATTGAAATGAACCAAAATGGAATTTCTTTGGAAGTGTTTCCCTATGTGGCTTTGGGCCCCAGCAGGCCAGACTCACAAGCCTTGGAGTAGAAGGTCAGCTGAAGAAAGTCAATCTTTTGGTGCCTCAGTTTCTCCATGAAATCACTGCTTAATTAAGGTACAAAGTGAAGTGAAAATGCTACATCCATCATCTGTTTGAAACCTTTTCATTTTGACTTAGCCTACAACCGCTCCCATCCCCATCTCAGATGCCCCTGCCCCTACTCTGCTGATGGTAACCATAAGAGCTGGCATTGCTATGATGCTTTCAGGTTTGCAGTAAATTCTATGTGTTCAGCACATGTGATCTCAATTGAGAAGACTGAAGTCACTCTCTGCGTCAGCCCCCCATTCTCCCCTCTTGTCCCTCTGCTCTTGGCTGAGCTAACCCCTCTCCTTGGGCCCTCAATGCCATCCCTTCTAGGAACCTGTTCTCCCCACCATTCCCCCTTCCTTTCATCTTCACTGGCTCCTACTTCTCATGCCTACCAACCAACCTGCTCAGGGCTCACCATCCTGGAAACATGGCAACAGGAGTCTTTTGCTGGCCTTGCCCTCTCCCCAGTGCTCTCCTCTCCTCCACTGTGCATCTAGCTCCTCACAAGGGGAGTCTCCACTTGCTGCCCAGCCCTCCTTCTTCCACCCTAGTGATAAAGCTGGCACTGCCTGACCTCCGTGCTGCTTAGCCCTATGCTCTTATCTCAGTCCTCCTCTTCCTCCTGAGGAGTTTCTGCAGCCCAGGGCACTGCCAAGCACACCTCCCCTGTCCCCACTAGGCTGCTATGACATTTTCTCTCTCCTGACTCTCTGCCCTGTCCGGATGCTCCTTTATGCTTTTCTGATCTTGCACCTCTAGCCTCCCACCCCTACTCTTTAAGTGGGTGAGAGACTCCCCCAAAAGGTCTCACCACTCCCCCTCATCGAGCTCTAATCTGTCCTGGGCACAGCTGCCCAAGGCTTCCTAACACACTCCTCTGATTGGTGGTACAGCTTTTGGTTATACAAGCTCCCTATTGCCTAGAGGGGAAAATGCAAAGTCCTTGACCTGGGATTCATCCCAAGCTCTCCACAATCTGGCTGGGCCTGCACAGCAAACTTATTTCTCATCCCCTCCCCATTAAGTGTTTTGCACCATTCTCAAACCCCGAGGCTGGATCACTGTCAGCCTGCTGAGGGCTTGTGGGGGAGAGGGAGTGTCTCTGCTCACTCTTCACTTTTAGGGCTCTGCAAAGTCACCCGGCCCAAGCAGGCAGCGGCCAGAGCAGTACCATGACAGGCCAGCACCCAACAGTCCCAGAAGGCCAGGGCTATCAATGGCAGCAAGGACTCTGCTAGATCCAAGTCCTTTGTTTCCCCTGGGAAGCATGGATTCCTCAGGCCAAAGGAAAGCATCCCCAAGCAGGGGCCTGTGGAGAAGAACAGCAGTCGCTCCAAGCTTGGAATTAGGGGTAGCCAGCAGTGACCCCAGGGTCAGTGGGAAGGCTGCTTCCCTACTACCATACAAGGGAGACCAGGCAGCTACCATCCAGGAGCAGGCCTAGGTCTCATCTGCTGCTGGAGAGGCTGGGAAATGGAGGGGGGTACTGGGAGAGGAAAGACAGTTGAATTTTGCTAAGCTGTGGTTTCAAGGCTGTACATAGACTAGTGGTGATCAGGCCTGAGAATCTGGAAGAAATTATGGGGCCTCTGAGATTTTGCTGAGTAGGAAGTAAAGCAAAGACAGGATGTAACACACACACACACACACACACACACACACACACACACACACACACCATAACCCCCTCAGGCCCTGGGCCGACTCTTCCAGCCAAAAGCTGGCCTTTAGAACTCCACCCCCTTTTACAACAGAAACTTGGAACTTCTGGACAATTACCCAGACCAGAGGTCCAACAGAGGAAAGACAATCTCAGCCAACTCATACAGCTGGTAGTCCCTGGCTAGCATCATTCAGCCAGGCTGAGTGGAAGGGGTCCTGGGAAGAGAGCCAGGATACTTCAGGTTTAAGCCTGAATTTGCTCCCCCCCCCCCCGCTCTGTAAAACCTTGGAAAGGTCCCCTCCCCTCTCTGGGCCTCCATTTCCTCCTCATTTGGAGGAGCACTCTAGGGTCCCTCCTGGCTCTGACAATTTAAGTCCATCACCTTGACATCTTGAGGCCCCCTTATTCAAGTGATCACTCTGAGAACTTGGCCACCTCCTGAGAAGGCCCTCAGAAACCGTAACCATGCTGCAGCCCTGGCCAGGCTGAAGCCGGGAACAAAGAAATGATTTCACGGAACTCTTTTGCTGAAGCCAAACCAGTGGGAATGCAGATGCTCACCTCCTAGGATCCGATTCTTTCTATGAGCACAGTCTCGCCTATGCCCTTGGAGGCTGTGGCAAACCAATCTTTTGACTTGGTGGAATATCTCTAGTACCCCTGCTAGCCTTTCTGCTCCAGTAGCACGTGCCCTAGCCCCTAGTTTGCCCAAATTCTGCTCTCTCCCACTCACTCAGGGTGTAAGTGCCAATGGATCACATCCCAGCTCTCAGTCCACAGTTGCGGTCTATACTTGTCAGGCTTGCCCTTCCTCCTGGGGACTCTCCCCAGGCTTGAGGCATGCCTTTGGGCAGGCTAAAATCCCTTCTCTTTCTCTTCTCCCTCCCACCAATCAACCCCACCTCTAACAAGCACCTCTAGCTGATGTCTAGGTTATTCATCAGCAGGGGACTCAGAGTTGCTGGAGTGGCTGCCAGCAGCAGACCTTGCCTCCCTCCCCAGCTGAAATGGTGAGGCACCATCTTTCCTCCACACCATGACATCTTCACCTTGTGGCCAAGAAAATAAGGTCACTTGCAAGAATCAGCCTTGGGAACTGTCTTGTACTAGGAATTCATCATTTTCCCCCTCCTAACCCTAACCTTAGGCAGGCTCAAACCAAGCCAACAAGAGGGATGGACAACCCAAGCCAGTAGGCATGGGCAGACAAGGACCATTCTGACCTTCTACCTTACCTTTCAAGGGTCTGAGCCCCATCCTCTTCCTGGACACTTCCAGACCCACCCACTCAACATCATGCCTTCTCTACTCACCCCATCACCTCTACCTCTTCCCCATAGGCAATATGCACTCTGCCCTGGTGTCTCCTGGCTCTGATAGGTGGCCTTTTGCTTTATCTTCCCCTCACTTCCTGTTCTGTTCCATACCATGGCCCTTACCAGCTCCCCTTTCTGGTTCATATTTGCCCTTTAGAACCATGGGATTATCCTACCTTTCTGTATTTGTATATCCAGCCCTGAACCTAGTGCTTGGCACAGAGTGTCTTATACGAGTCTTATTAATCTACCTAAGCTAGGATTAGAATAGGGCCACAGGACACTCTGGGTGCTTTTTGAGAAACTCTGTGCATGTACATCTTGTATCCTCAGCCAAAGGGCCAGGTCCACATGTACTTTGATATCCCTTAGAAGGTGCACACCTAATGGTACCATACTTTTGGGGGGTGGCTAAGCCCCAGGAATCACTGATGTGGGTGACAGAGTTCCCTATCTCCTCCTGGCCCCTAGGACCAGACCGTACCTCATCCTCCAGCTTTACCACCTTGGCTTGGGCATTGTTCAGGGCCTGGTCCCGGATTTCGATATGGCGCCGCTGGTCCTCATTGGTGGAGCGCACTGCTGTCAACTCCATCTCCAGCTTTTCCTTCTCCCGCTGGCTCTCTTTATCTGGCAGAACAAGAAAGAGTCACTACCACTGCTGCCACCACCACCATCCTGGGTCAGACCCAACTCCTTGCCTCACCAAACTGGCACAATTAGCTCTTGTTACCATTGTTTCTATGAGGATGCCACATGGCATGAAACTGGAGAGAGTTGCCTGGAACAGGGCTCTGGGCCTACCTGTGAGGCCCCAGCCAGGACAATTCTTTCTTTGGGTCTGAGTCTCCTCATCAGGAAGAGGTGACTGAGATCTGCCAACCTCATGGGGTCATGAGGACTCAATGAGATCAGGCACTTTGAGAACCATAAAGCCCTATAGAAATATGGACTTCTGCCCCCCTGATAGTTCCAAAATGTGCCATAATAAAAGCTAAAGCAGAGAGGAAGGATGGAGGCAGAGTACTGGGAGGTAGAGAAGGAGGCTTCAGGCCCCTGCACCTCACTAAGCTCTTACATATAATAGACCAGTAAATATGATACCCAATAAAAAGCACTTGAACCCCTAATCCCACCCTTTCAACTGGAACATTACTTCTGAGCTGTGAGCAAAGCTGAAATGAGGTTTTCCCTGGAGACCAGATGTTCCTGGGCCTGACTGCCCGTCCCTTCTCTCCACCCTGCCAATTTCTGCATCTGTTTCTCTCTTGGGAACTCATTCATCTTTCAAAGGCCTGGCAGCAAAATTAGAAGGTACCCCCCTGCCTTCTGGTTAGTCCTTCCCCTAGTGGGACACTGGGGGAAGAGAGGAGGTACCCAGAACAAAGCTAGAGGGAGCCATTATAATCTCTCCCCTCTCCTGTCCCTCACCTGGGCTGAATGGGCTACAGAAACACATGAGAGAAGTCCCAGGGAGAGCTGGGATGAAAAACCAGACAAACAAATATTTCCTGCTCATTGCCCAATGCCTTCTCTCATTTTCTGTGCCTATGGCTCTTAAGTGTCAGCTCCCAATGGGCTGAGAGGGAGAGGGGCTGGGAAGAGGGTGCTAGGACTTTGGGGTTTCCATTTAAACCCACGTGGGAACACCTAGACAGCAAGTACTCAAAGAGCTGGTGCTCGCTCAACTATTACTCCCTAAATTGTAAGGGCAGAGGATAAGAACAGCAGGGTGGCACAGTAGGGTGCCCCCAGACTGACCAAGGGAGCAAAGGAGAAAGTGGAATCTGAAGATCAATCTTGCAAACAGGATCTCTGAGAAGATCCAAAGGAATGACTAAAAACTCCTGTTGGGGCCTTATTGGATGTGACTCCAAAGTCACTGGGATACTGTCAAAAACAGTCACAACGCAAATTTTCATGTTCAAAATCACTTCTAGAAAATCCATTACAAATTAGACTAAAAAACCAAATCGACACCCCTCCCAAGTCCCTACTTGGCAATATAGTGCCGCCCTGGCACACGAATCCCACCAGAGCCTGCCTGCCTGGCCCAGGGGCCAAGTACAGCAATTGGAGTCTTTGCCAGCTTATCTCCCAATTTAGCACCTTGGCCCTATCTTTAAGTGACCATGTTAGGTAGGTGGCTTGATGATCATTTACAAGTCTGCTTTATGAGCTCATTTGTGGGTCAAGTGTTCTCTCTCTCCGAGCAAGCTCTGTCCAGGGTGGAAAATTCTTTCGGAGGCACGAGCTATTAGACCCCAAAGACCTTTTCCAAGCAGGTTAATAAAAACCTGGTGTGAACAGGTGGGAAGCGAGCAGTTAGCTAAGTTGAGGACTGAGCTCAGCTCTTTGGATTCAGGCTCCCTATCAAGTTCAGGCTGGCAAAGAGTGCCCTTTGCTTGGGTGCTCGGCATCCTGTGAGGGCTCAACAAGTGTCACAGCCTTGTCCTGTCCTCTTTTAAAGTCCAAAATACCACCCGAAGCGCCCTGGGCAGAAAGGGAGGGCCACCCAGGAACAGCTCGCCTAGGTGGCCTCAGCTACTTCTCAGGGGGCCAGAAGGAGAGGGAGTGGAGCTTTGCCCTTTTCCTTCCTTGGGGCCCTGCTCAGGGAGAGAAACCAGCTCCCGGTGTTTTTTCAGAGGCACATACCCAGCGTCTGGAAAGGGGTCCTCTCCTGGCCTCTCATTCATGTCCTTTATTCCAGGGTTGGTCTGACCATGCCCTACTCTTGAGCGCCCAGCTTAGTCCAAACCAGCCAAACTCTCCACTTAAAAGGGAGAAAGAGAAATGTAGGCTCCATTTGAAGGTGAGCCGTCACAAGGCAAGACCCTGGCTGGAGGCAGCCGCAGGTTTCATTTCATTCTGGTTTGACTCTGGGGTTGAAGGAAGGAACACTGGGCAGAGAGTCGGCGGACCTGGGCTCTACTTTCACTTCGGTTCTAGCTTGTTGTGCAGGACCAGGGGCAACACAGGCTCTACATAGCCAGGCTTTCCCCTTCTCTGGCCCTCAGGCTCCCTCGACTTCAAACAAAGGTTCTTTCCCCTGTTCACCTCACAGAAGTGGAAGGGACCTTAAATGTCTCTCATTTTGCAGATGAGGCAACTGCAGTCAGAGCGTAAGTGACCTGTCTAAGGTCCCTGGTAGGAAGCTGCAGAGGTAGGTTCGAAACTCAGGTCTTCTGACTCTAAAAGTCCCTGGAGGCCTCTCTCCCCACGATTGACAGATTCTCTTCTCCATGGTTCACAATTCCCAGCCCATGAGACCTCCCCAACCCAGAGCCTCAGGGTACAGCCTCCCACCTGCCAAGAGACAGAGTCAAGCTAAGATCGAACAGGCTTGTGGGATGCCGTGTGTCCCACGAGCATGAGCATGGAGCCTGAGAGACACAAACGCGTCATGCTGCGGCCTCACAGGATCCCATCTGTAAAGGCACTGAACGCACCATACCAGGAAATTTGTTTTTCACACCTGAACACATATCTAGGTAGGACTATCCAAGGGGCCCCATGCCCGTTGCTCCAACCCCTTTACCTAGCAGGTAAAGCAAAGCTCCACAAGCCAGGGACATCCGCTCACCCTTGGTGGGGAGACTTTAGCCTTCCAGTGCTCTCTCCCTCAGGGAGCCAGGAGAGAGCGAAAGCAAGCTCTGGGCCCTGATGACACCAGAAAAACTGCATTCCTTTCAGAAAGATTACTGACAAAGGAACAGGCCACTTGGGGAAGAGGTGGCTGTGGGGGGAAGGGGGGATCCCAGCTTTGAGACCAGAGTCCAACACTGCGAACACAATCCCAGAAAGCAAGGTTCATTGAGGGGGGTTTCGAGGCTGTTTCCACCGCTCAAGGCCCATCTGGGCAACTCACTAGGGCAGCATCAGTAGAGAAGGGACACGGGGCAACTGTGTAGATACAGGCTTCTCTGAGCACCTTCCCCCTCCTCCCCCATGTGATTAAGGCAATTGGAAGGAATTAAGCCTTGTGTGGCTGGGTGGGGCCCATTATGGACTCACAGAGAGGAAGGTGAATTCCCTGTTACCAACCAAAGGGCATTTCAGAGACAATGAAAGGCTATTAGAAGGCAGGCCCAGCTCCTCCCTCCCCAACCACAGCCCAGCTCAGGCCACAGCAGGACCTGCCTCTAGCCACAGTAATGCCCTGCCATCATCCAGTCACAGCTCCCGGCCCTGACTCCTGAAGGAGCCCTGCTCAGGGACTTCCACTTCAACAGGCCCAGCGTGGGGAGAGGGGACAGAAGCTAGAAGATAGCCAAGAGTGGAAGCCTTGACTAAAAAGTCTGCCCTGCCAAGCCGCCCCCTGCCCAGCCTGCCCTTCCCCTCCCCCTTCTCCCCAATTCCCATCCCAGCTCTCTACTCTCCTGATGCTTGACCACAGCAAGGTAGCCAGGCCAGTCTGCTTTCCAGCTGCATTTAGGAAAATAGTCCAGGCGCCAGGTCCCACCCACCTGTCGCCCACCCACTCACTTTGTGCAAAGAGCTGGGAGATGGTCTTCCGGGTGTCCTCTGACCCCTCATGCTCCTTCTCAGCAAGCTGCTTGTTGGCTGTCTCCATTCTCTCTGTGGGATTGGAGAGGGTCACTCAGCAGAGACCTTCACACAAGCTTCCCACCACATATGCTTCTTGCCCCTTCGACACAGACCCTGCCTGAGATAAGCTTGTTCCTTCTTGCCAAACCCAGAAATGGGGGACTAGAAATATATGACCCCAAACCTGAACCCCTGAAGGAAGTTGGCCCACCAGGGAGGGAGAGGGAAAGCCACATGATGCCTCCTCCTCCCCCATGTTGTGCAAACAATCAAGCACCAGTTGGGTCCCCAGCTTCCATGACCTAGGAGGAAGGGCCTCAGGAAGCTCATCCCTAGGGCAGCCCAGAACCTTTGGAATGTTGGAGCTGGCAGCAGCTTGTTCAGCTTGGCCCCAGGGGGCAGAACCAGCCACAGCAGGGGGAAGATGTGGGGAGCCAAATGCAGTCTCCATGGAAGGAAAAACTTGCTGACCATGAGAACTGCCAAATGTGGTCTGGGCTGCCTGGGGATGCAGACCCCGAAGTGGGTTCACCTACATGGGTGGGCGGCTTTGGGAGGCCAGATGACCGCTCCTTAGGGGTACTGTCTGAGGGTTGCAGCCATAACTGGGCCTCCCTGTGATTGTGGCAGAGGAGTGCCATGGGGAGAGAGCAGGGATTGGTGTCAGAAGACCCAAGTCCTAGTGACAACTTTGCCACCTACTATATAATCGGCACTCAGTGCCTGACACACAGTAGGTATTTCCTAAATGTCTACTGACTAAGTGTGACCTTGAACAAATCACTTGGCTTTTTCCAGCCTCAGTTTCCTTCTCTATAAAATGAGAGATGTTGGACTTGATAGTCTCTAAGATCTCTTTCAGCTCTGGCCCTGGGATTTTATGAAAAAGGCTGAGAGATCATTTGGTCTAATCCTGCTTCTCTCCATTTTATAGAGAAGTAAATGAGCTTGAGAGGAAAGCAAGGACAGACGTGCTCTGCTTCAGTGCTGGAAGGGATTGGAGCTGTGCAACCTCAGAGGAGACATGGAAGCTCCCTGGGCCTTGCTCAAAGGAACGGGTGGGTTAGGTTGGAGGCTCTGTACAGTCCTATCTAGCTCTGCTTCAGTGCTGGAAGGGATTGGAGCTGTGCAACCTCAGAGGAGACATGGAAGCTCCCTGGGCCTTGGTCAAAGGAACGGGTGGGTTAGGTTGGAGGCTCTGTACAGTCCTATCTAGCTCTGCTTCAGTGCTGGAAGGGATTGGAGCTGTGCAACCTCAGAGGAGACATGGAAGCTCCCTGGGCCTTGGTCAAAGGAACGGGTGGGTTAGGTTGGAGGCTCTGTACAGTCCTATCTAGCTCTGCTTCAGTGCTGGAAGGGATTGGAGCTGTGCAACCTCAGAGGAGACATGGAAGCTCCCTGGGCCTTGGTCAAAGGAACGGGTGGGTTAGGTTGGAGGCTCTGTACAGTCCTATCTAGCTCTGCTTCAGTGCTGGAAGGGATTGGAGCTGTGCAACCTCAGAGGAGACATGGAAGCTCCCTGGGCCTTGGTCAAAGGAACGGGTGGGTTAGGTTGGAGGCTCTGTACAGTCCTATCTAGCCTATGGCCTCAGAAGCTGAGGAGGCTAAGCCTCCCCTTCTCTTGCATAGCTGCCTCGTGGGGACCTGGCCACCCTAGCACCTCCCCACCCAATCTGCCTCAGGACAATTTCAATCACGAAACCCTAAATATGCTGCTTTGCAACTTTTCTCCACTGCTTCTAGTTGGGCCCACTGGGGTCAAGCAGACGGGGTGTAAGCCCAGCCCTCTTCTCTGAGGTAGTTCTTCAATGTTTGGGAATGGTGGGTGGAGCTTCCCTACATTTCTTCTTCTGTGGCTCAAATACTCCCAGGATCCTCCAATCCACTCTCACCTAAGGTACTCGGTTTTAAAGAAGATATGACTCCAAGGAACCCTGATTCCCCTTGATTCTTGCTCCTGGCCTAAAGATTAAGTTAGGGGAGAAAGCAGAGAGGACCTAGCCCTTCCTGTCAATCCTGCTGGGCGAAGGAGCACACTGGGGTAGGCCAGGGAGAGTGGCAGCCCAGAGATATACCAATTCCTAAGGTGGGCACCGCTGTCACTTCAAAGTAGGCACTTCCAAGACCATTCCCCAGCTTTGTGGTTGATGTCAAATCACTCATTCTTTCACTGAAGAGACCAAGACCCATCAGGACCCAGGGGTTGTCCAAGGGGAGGGCTGCCTATGTTCATCAGGAAGGTTGAGTGACAAGGAAGGAAGTCCCTCAGAGGGCCTGCCCCATTCCCTGCCATGTCTGTCTGTCTCTGTCTCTCACTCCCACCAGCCAGGAAGCACTTGGCCGAGGACTGTTCTCCTTGGGGCCTCCCAACTCTTCCAGTTCAATTCTGAGCTCCCTTACTCTAGGATTGGCTATCTGGGCGGTCACTGTCCAATTGGAAAGAAAACAAGGGGCAGCAAAAAGAATTCTGGACTTAAGAGTCGCGGGCCCAGATTCAAGTTCTGGCTTGGTCCTGTGTGGCTTTAGGTAAATCTCTGCCCCTCTCCCGGCCTATTTCCTTCCTTTACAAAATGAGGGGGAGGTGGAAGAGAGGAACCTTGATAGTTTGAATCTATACATCTAGCATGAATCTAATGATCTTCTCTGATGTCACCCCCAGTCTTTCATTCCCTAAAATTGACCACTGTCCCAGATGGTTCAGAATTTATTCTTCAGCTCTTTTCCCAAACCATCTGGTAGTCTGTTGACCAACTGCTATGCCAGTGCTCACCTCGAAGGTCTCGGTTGAAGTCATGGAGTCTCCGGATCTCTCCCTCTAGCTTATTTCTCATGGCTTTCTCCAGGGTCTCCCGCTTGGAAGAAGTCTTTACCAGGTTTTCGTAGGCTTCTGAGACACGCTGGATTTCTGTCTCCAGCTAAAAAAGGGACCAAAACCAGAAACTGATTTAGCAGTCACATTTTGGGGCATAGGAGGGAGAAGAGTGGGTCGCCCTCCAGCTTGGTCCCTTGAAGTCTGATACAGACATTCAGGAAGCAAGCATAAGCTAACATGTCTACCAGAGTTGGTCACAGGCCCTTGTAGTTATAGGACTTGGGTCTGCAACTAACTCTGCTATTCTCTATGTTTGTGCCCTTAGACAAGTCATGCCCATTTCTAGACTCCCTCAGCTTCTTCCTCTGCAAAATGAAGGAGCTGGACGAGATGGTCTCTCTAGGCCACCTCCCCCAGCTCTATGTCTGTGGCCCCATGATGGATATCGAAGCATATCTATGCCCATCATGCACCTCTCCATGACTCTTCAGCTGAGCCACACTTTGATTCCCCTGGTATGTCTATTTCTCCCCCTTGGGCCCCAGGTCAAACCTTGCTCCTTCCATCCTCCCCACAGAGATCAAGCCCATAGCTCTGGAAAGAAGATGGAGAAATGGAAGGACAGGCCCGGGGTAGGACATGGGCCCCTGCTTTGATGATGCCCTGGCCCCCACCACCAAAATGCAGGGCAAACTCCCTCGAAATTCTCCCTCTACCAACCCCCAGCAGGGCACTAACTTCCTCCTACAGACAAGGTATCTTGGCAGCCCAAGAGAGATGTCAACCATTAACCAGCTTGGCCAACTCAGGAAGGTGAACTAGACACTGTGAGTTTCATGGAGGCAACCACATTAAATGACCACTACTATGTCTCTGCTGGAGGATCTGAGGGCCAGCCCTAGTTCGTCTGCCTTTAGGACCCTGATCTGGTGTTAAGCAATCAGGGCCCTGCAAATTCTCCTTCTGGGAGTCTCCTAAGGACATAGGCAGTAAACACCACCACAGAGCCTCCCCTGAATAGCTCACATGGGAGGCAGGGACAGTGAGCTACCAGAGTTGCTTGGTGCCCAAACGGGAGAGGGGGAGAAGTTGGCAAAGGCATGGCTCCACTCACTGGCCTCCATGAGAAAGTCAAGAGCCAGGGGGGCCTGACTGGTGGGGCCACTTAAGAGAATTGGGCCTCAGAGGCAGAGAGACTCCTGATCCCAAGTTGTTATCAGACATACAGCTTTGGAAAATCCAAATCCTGCTATCCTCCCACTCCTCACCAGACCCCCAAGTTGGGGAGGAGGGGTTACAGCAGGAAATAGGCTCTCCCAGCTTTAAAAAAATCATATTGAAACTGGAGCTATAGGGGAAAGGTTTCAAGAAAACTTCTAAGGAATGATACTTCATTTCCCACCTCCAAGGCTTTGCATAGGCTGTCCCTCATATCTAGAATGCTCTTCCCAGCTGGAGCTCTACCTTCTGCAGCTTTGTCACTTTCTCATAGCAGGTGTCTAGCTCCAGGCGAAGGGACCGGTTTTCCTCAGAGAGCACCTCCACCATCTGCTGGGCTCTGAAGACAATGGCATAGGGGTCTGATGGCATGGGCTGGTAAGGGGAGGATAGCTGCTGAGCCCGAGGCATGGCAGAGTAGGCATCTCCTGGCTGCTGCTGGCTTGGATTGGGCTGTCCCTGGCGGTAGGATTCCCCCTGGTGGCCCTGACTAGGCAGGAATAGCTGCTGGGGCCTGGGCAGGAGAGAGTTGGGCTCTCCCTGGTTCTGGCTCAGGGGGTGCTGTTGCCCCGGAGATGGTCTGGCTGTTGGTGGTGACTGTAACAGGTTCAAGGACCCCAGTGATGTCACAGAAGATGTAGGGCTATGATGGTGAGGGGTCCTCGGCTGCAGGGAAATGTCCTGGGTTGGCCTGAAAGGCATGAAGAACACATTCGGCTTGAGTTTGTTAGCAAAGAGGTCAAGGGAGGGGAGTGGGTAGTGGCATGGGGTAGGGGTGGGGTGGGGAAGAAGGGTCGCAATCCAACCCTTAGATGCAATGAAAACATCTAGTTCTCTGAAGAGGATGTAAACAGATGTCTCCATGCATTCTGTCTACACACACCAGTCATGTAGGAAGGACTTTGGAATTAGTATCACATCCACTGTTAATACAGAAGAGCCTTCTCTCGTGACCTCTCTGGGAGGGGCACAGCACAAGTAGTGGCAGCTGCATCCACAGTTTACAGATGGGGAAAGTAAAGCTCAGGCCTTGGGAGTGGGGGTGAGTTAATAGGATCAGAAGCAGAATTTAAACCCAGGTCCTTTCTAGGCTCCAAATCTCTTATAATTATTCCCAAATATCTCTCTCAATTTCCCCTCATGGCCCCTTCTCCCCAAAGCTCAGGCCCAAGCTGTGTCAATGGCCCAATGTCTAGAAAAGGCTACTGTTCCAGTATATGCTTGGGTTTCTTTTCTGGAATCAGTGGGAATGGATTTTCACCAATGGGGCTATACTCCAGCCTTCCCCATTGCCGGGCCTCAGTTCTGCCTGATGAATGGTTCAGCCCTGCCATCTGCTTGGGCCTCTAAACAATCCTCTCCTTTGCCCACCCTCTTCACAGTTTTCTCAACCCAAGGGTCTGAACCTAAGTCTCACCTAACACTGCAGATGGGCATCAAACTACAGAGGGCATCATCACATTCTAAGGTGCAATCTGTGTTCCCTCATCAGCTTGCCAAGCATTTATTAAAGGCCTTGAGCATCTAAGGATCTGTGCCCAGGGAAGAGAACCTGCATATCTTCCCAGTAGTCTACTAAGGGCCAGTTCCAGAAGGTGATTCCAAAGGATATGCCCAACCCACCAAGAGCATGGAATAGCTACTGCCCAATGTTTTGCTAAATGCCAGCCATGGTACTTGTTGGTGGGATCACTACCAATGAGGGCCATACCTGGCACTATGTGTCCAATACCATCAGCATTGGAGGGCAGGAAGGGTACTTCACCATCAGTTCAACCAAATCTCCCACTTTACAAAAGGGGAAACTGAGGTCGAGAGAAGTGATTCAGGTCCAAGATTCCATGGTGGGTGGGTGGCAGGGCCAGGACTACTCCTCTTACTGCTAACTTCAAGGCCTTTTGCCCTACAGCCCTGCTAGCAGCCAACCTGATAGCCATCTGCATACAGGGCAAGTTCTAACCACCAAACCATTGTCCGTCCTTCTGTCTGTCCTTCTGTCCTTCCTTCTCTCTCTCTCCCCACCCCCTCTCTGCCACATGACTAGAAGAACATAAGGTCCTTGAGGGCAAGACTGTTCTGCATTTACCTTAGGGATGGCCGGGGCCCAGCACAAAGCCTTGTATATATACAAGAGGGCACAGTGTTGGCCTAAGGCAGATTAAGAGCAGTTTCTAGTGCCCAAGAAGTATTATTTCCTCGGAATGGCATGCACTCTACAAGGGAGGCCATGAATGACTGCATCTGGAGGCCTGGGCACCCCCTCCAACTCACAGATACTTGGTTTCCATGGGATTCCTCAGGAGGGGCCTTAATGACGGCTCTTCTTCCTTCTCCCCAGCCCCGGGGTTCAGGAGCAGTCTAAGACCATACCCTTCCGATTCTCTCTCTTGGCTCCTAAGGAGCAGAGCACAGATGCACACCGAAGTGCTGACTGAGGAAGTGGGGGAGCACTAGCACTGACTTCTCTTTCTGAGTGAGGCCAGTGACCAGTCTGGGCCACCCTGGAGCCCTCCACTCAGACTTGGCCAAGAGCAAATCAGGGGGTCCCTGAGAGCCACTTTAGATTTGGTTTCCCAAAGAACTCCTGCCCCCTTCAATTCCCAGCCAGATTTCTTCAGCAGAAGGTACCCCATCACCCAGATGGTCAAGAAGCAAAACCCTCCCAGAAGCCACCTCATTCCGGGCAAGCTGGAAGCCACCAGCGAGGAGTTACCACAGCGCCATGTGTACCCTTCCTTCCAGAAAACTCGAAGCCTTTAGCGTTTACCCTAGCCAAGCCCTGGAGCCCTTTCCCAGTCAAGTACTTGGTGGCCCGCCCAATTTCCTCTTTAAAGTGCCACCATCTTTGCTCCTTTCTCCCTTCCCCCTAGCCTCCCTAGGGAATTTCATTGTTCTTGGGGATGGTAGCTGGCGAGGAATCTCCCTCATCGGCTTTAGGAAAACAAAAGGCGGCTGGCTGGACAAACAAAGAAGTAAACAGAAGAACAGCCTCAGGCAAGTCGGGTTCTTCTCACAGCTGGCCCCGCCCAACTCAGGAGGCCCAGAGTCAGTAGGGGGACCTCTGGAGGAGTACACCTAAAGGTAAAGGTATTTCCAGAAGGGCGGGGCTGAGTGTGTGGATTTGCCCCTCGGTCCAGGGCAGCTCATTAGAAATGCCAAGTGCAGCCCCGCAGCTTTAGCCAGGGGTGGGAGAGAGGAGGGGTAAGGAGAAGCCCCTGCCCTCAGGAAGCGTAGAGCTGGAGGGGGCGGGGCAGAGCACCCCACACACTCCGGCCAAAGATGACAGCTTGGGTACTTGGACCTCCCTCTCACTCAGTCGCTCTGGGGGGCACTCTAGGGCCTCCCGCCTTGTGGGAGGTTCATGCTGCAGGCCTGTATGGAAGGCAGAATGCCCTGGTCCCGGGACTCCACCTAAGGGGGTGTTCTCTTTAGGCCCGGAGCCCACGGGCAGAACCACAGGGGCTGGGCCGGGTTTGCCCCCACCCCCACTCTCGGCCTCCCAAGACTGTCAGATCTGGTCTCTCCCTGGGGGCCAAACTGAGAGGAAGCAGCTGCGCCTCAGTTTCTCCAGGCTGTAAACAGAAGGGAAGAGTACTATAACCCAGATCTCCATTTACGGGCTCTTGTGAAAAGGAACAGAGTCCCAGCAGAGAAAAGCCGAGGAGCATTAATGCAGCTTTGGGGCCAAAGGGAGACCTGAATCCCCCTCCACACAGAAGGTCCCAAAAGCAGCCTACCTGGCTGCCACACTAACCGTGCAAACTAAGCAGGGGCGGACAATAGCATCACATGATCCCAGGGGCTGGGCCCTGACCTCAGGCACTGTTCCCCAGCAGCTAGTCAGATCCTAAGTCGGCCGAGGTGCCCGCGGGGCCCTTCCTAAGTCAGTCTCACGGTCAGGTCCGTCTGTCCCCTCACACACAGCCTGTGCTCGCTCGCACGCATGCCCCCACGCACGCACGCACCGGCGCACAGGTGGCTAGGAGCCCAATCTAGGCTCCCCACAGGCTCGGCGGCTCCTTTCTTTCGCAGCCCCTCGGGGGTGAATCAGAGAGGGCCGGGCATTCCTGCAGGAGGCTGCCTTCTCTTGCACAAACTGTAAGGTCACTCAGAAATTCCAGCGAACAATGACTGAAAGAAACCTCAGACCTGGGCAAGGGTTCAACAATTGAAAGGAGGTGGCTGCTTTCTTTACAAACAAAAATAATCTTTTTTCGCCAACGTTTTCGCCTTTTCTTTGCTTAACAAAGCATTCAATCAATGGCTAACCCTAGTGGGCCGAGAGGGAGCTCGGCAATCAAGGAGGACAAAGGTTTGGACCTCTTCCGGCGGCGCTCTTGCCCGGACTCCCATCTGGAGGGCTGCGCGGCTGAGCGCGGCTCCCGGGTGCAAGCTTTATGTTCCTCCCCGCTTTCTCATGGGGGGACTCTTTCGGTGGCCCCGGCTGCTCTAAAGTTCTCCCATTTTGATTCTTCCTCTTTTTTCTTTTCTTTTCTTTTGGGGGGAGGAGGGGAGGAGGGGAAATAAAAGGATTCTTTTTTCTCTTGAGCTCACCGGCTAATCTCCAGACCTTCTTGGAGCCTCCACTGCTGGAAGGATTTAGCCGCAATTTGCTCAAGGGTTCCTCTCTACCCCCAGCTCTGTCATTTGCGGATTAAGGAGCGAATTTCCACCTCTAATTGGGGGGCTTCCTGGCAGAGGCACCCACGAGGCCGCCGGCCCAGCCTGGCCTCCTTCCGCGCAGCCCCGTTTGCCCACCACGCCCTGCTGCTCTGCATGCGAGCTCCCTTCTCCCACAGTCAGAGTCCAGTCAGAACAAAGCCACCCGCTTCCCCACCCCAAAAGCGAGGGGCCTAGGTCTCAGGGGCGCAGGCAGCACACAGGGCCACACGAGGCATACCCGCGGAAAGAAATCTTGCTAAGAGGCCCGCTTTCCCGGATGGGCTTTTTCCGGGATGGAGAGATCAGCAGATAGCTGAGAGGGAAGAGACAAGGAAAAGTTATTCTCCTGGAATTTTGGCGTTGAAATTTCCCCGGTGGGGGGGGGAATTTCCCTCACTGGCCCTCAATTATTTATTTAGAAAGATCAAAGGGCTTTTCCCATCCACATTCAAGCTCTAAATACCCTGGGAGTTGGGGCAGATCACAAACAATACCGGTGAATGACTTCTGAAAATAGCTTTCCTGAGGAGGCGGGTGGGCCACTGAAGCCACGGGCTGGAGCTCCTGCCCCCCCCCCCCAGGACAGAGAGAGAAAACGCCGGGCCACCGCCCCCTCTCAGCGCCCGTCCAGCTTCCCTGACGCCAGCCTAGCCACAGCTCCCTCTCATCTCCCTGGGGACAGCAGGAAGGACCCCACCAGCCCAGACTGGTGCTGTCCAGTGGCCCACTTCCGGCTCCTGCCCCATATCGGGCCAGTGGCTCAGGAGGGTCTGGACTTCATACCTCACCTTCACCCTATTCTTCCCCCAAAGGGGCCTCTTCTCCTGAGGCACCTCTGGGACTTCAGGCCAAGGGGACGCCGTGGGAAAGTGGCAGAGCTCAATTTAGAGCCCTTGATTGGAGAGTAGGAGCTCAGCTTCTCTCTACTGCACTACCTGGAGTGATACCCCAATAATTCTCCACTGCCTAGGTCCCTCACAGGGAGTGCAAGCAACAAAAGACCAATCCACCAGCCCGGTCTCCTGAACTCCAAGCTGTTGGGTTTCTCTCCTCTCATTGAGCTTGGTGGATAATAATAATTCAGCTGGCTTCCCTAGACAAAGGCAGAAGTGCTGCCAGACAGATCACAAAATAGGGGTGAGCAGGAGGAGGGAGCATTAGCACATCCTCAGCACTCTACAAAATGGAAGAAAACACTTCTGCGACCAAGGGGTCCAACTCGAGTTCGAGATTGGACTTTAGGAGTGCCTGGGATAGTAGGCATTCAATATAGTGGTTGAGCTAGAAGGTCAGGGATTGGGGTGCAGAACAAGAAGCTACCCCCCCCACTCTGAGATTCTTTCCCATCCCATCTCTTAAAGTGCCCCCAAACTACAAGAGATAGTATGGACAGGCAGAGCGGTGCAGGGCAGAGACACTGCTCACCTGCTTGCTCCATACTCAGGGGGATGCTGGTACCTCATCATGGGCCCCTCCATTCTTCCAGGCTGGCTCATCCGATGTTCACTGAAGAAGTGCCCAGGTTCCTGGGGCTTGCAGACCAGAGATGGGTTGGGCAAACCCTTGAAGGGATACTCAGGAGGTGGGCCCCGATGCTCCATGACCTTCAGACTGGGCTGAGCTGCTGCCGGCCCTGGGTTCTTATAGAAGTCGCCAGAAGTGGCAGGGCTCTTATAAAGGTCACCAGGCTGGGGTGGGGAGTGTGGAGAGCTTGTCACAGGGGCATGAGCCTTGACCCCGCTGGTGGCCAGTGACAGCTGCATCAGGCGCTCACTGAGGGAACGGACATGGCCTTGCTTGAGATCTCGGAGCCCTTCATCCTGGTGGACCTTCCCCGGGTTGAGCCGCTGTACCGCGGGCCGTCCCTCTGTTCTCATCTTCTGGTTAGTGACCCCAGTGACATAGAAGGCAGCCCCAACGCTGGCATGCTGCTGGCCTCGAAAGTACTGAGACTGGACCTTGGCTTCCTCATAAGTGGGCAGATCCTCACTATTCTGCCTACGGGAGGGCAGCTGCTTCTCCATGACGTTGTTGTCTACCTGGATCTCTTGACCCTGGGGCTCTTGACGGGCAGCATGGGCCCCGAGTTGCTGTGGGTGTGAGTGTGGGTGCACGTGCGGGTGTTGGTGCGGGTGCACATGAGGGTGCTGGTGTGGGTGCTGGTGCTGGTGGGGGTGCTGATGATCTTGGGGGTTCATCCCCTCCCCTTGAGATCCAGGGCTCCCGCCCCCACCACCAGGGAAAGGGGGAGCATTTCCTGTGGCTTGTTGGTGTAAGGCCAGGAGGTTACGATTATCATTGGGGTTCCCATAGCGTAGCTGCTCCTGCAGCAGCCGCTGCAGCACAGTAGGGGTGGCTGGTGGCTCTTCGGAATTCCTCATCTCCAAAGCTGGGGCCTTGTGGGTGGAGAGTAAAAGTGGCTGCTTGGGCTGCCCTTGACCTGCAAAGGGGAAAGAGGGAAAAGCTGAATTAGGGAACCGATGAGAGAATTCAGGCTCTCCCACTCCAGCCAAACAGACTTCTGGTCAACTAGTGCCCTGGGGGATTGGGGTGGCCAGTGTCTAGAGTGTTGGGCTTAGGGTCAGGAAGTCTGGGGTTAGAGTCCTGCCCACTGCCATTCCCTAGCTAGGTGATCCTAGGCACCAGGAGAGGAGAGGAGGGGAAGGGAGAGGGAAGGGGAAGAATGGAAGAGAGGTGAAGCTTAGAGGGAAGGGGAAGATGGGAGGGGAGGAGAGGAGAGGAATGGAGGGAGGGGAGGAGAGGAATGGAGGGAGGGGAGGAGAGGCTTTCCAAAGGAAAAAAGACCCAATGCTCCAATAAAGAGCTTTTTCATGGCTATATCAGGGAATGTAGTGCTGGAGGTTTTCTGGTTTTCATCAATTGTGCATTACAGTACTGGCACATGGCTGCTAATGGAAGGGACTTCTCAGGCTGCCTTCAGCAGTGATCTGACCATCCCTCTAATATAGAAATTGGGGGGAAGCAGGGATGATCCAAGGGCCCACTCAGGCACCTTGTACAGGTATTAGGGGCTCATTACTGTTTCTTGAGTTGTCGGGCCAGACTCAGCGGCATTGGACTCGAGTTAGCTAGCCCTAGTGCGGCAGTGATGGGAGGCACGAGGGCCCAGGGTCTGAACCCTTGACCAACAGCAACATGGGGCCATCCCTGCTCCCCCGCAGAAGAGAGCTAGTTGCCAGGGGGTAAGGATGTAGAGGGGGCCTTGCTTGATCCATTCTCTCTCACAGAGAGTTCACCTCCTTGCCAATTCTCCTTGGATAGCCATTTCACAGTTATGTGGACGAGGGTCAAGGATCAAAGCAGCTGGGGTCAGGTTCCTGGATGAGGACTCAGGTATTGGGTCCTGGGCTCCTCATTTCTAAGCACTGCCTTTGTGATTAGCTCCAGCTCTGCACACACAAGCCCCTTGCCTTTGAGTCACCACGGAAGGGCAGGTGGAGCCCACTGGAAGCCCAAAGTTGGGGCTGGCTGCCCCATTCCCCACCTTCCCCCCTACCTTCATGCCATTGGTCCTGTACTCCTCCCTTGAGTCTATAGGTCCCCGTACTATAACACTGGCATTCTTGTTCCTGGCCACTTCCTCCTCCAAGATGGCAGGCCCTGCAGGGTCCCACCCAGGGAGGCCACTTCACTTTGTTTCCAGAAGCCCTTGGTTGCTAATGACTGGGTTGGGGTTTCTCCTGAGCCCTGCCCGCTTTAACATGCAGACCCCCTCTGAGTAAAACCCCAAAGAGATCCATCCACAGGTCCAACCAAGAACACTACAAAGGCCTCCAAAAGCTGGAACGCTCAGAGATGGGGCTGTCCTCCCAGCTAGCCTTACCTATTTCTGCTTTCCTTTGGGAAACCTTAGAGAAGGAAGCGGCTTTTGGTTCTAACAAGGACCAAAGCCTGGTCCGTCTGCCTCTCAGCTTGTCTTGTCCCCGAAGGCTTCGTGGGGCTGACTGTGGCCGATCTGCTTCTGCCGGGAGTCTGACCGCTGGCCGCTCTGAAATATTTTGAAGGCAGGGAGAAAGAAAAAGGCTTAGTTCTCTTGTACTCCCGGTAGGCCAGCAGTCAGCCAGAGCAGGTCTTATGGTGGTGGCACCTGACTCCTGCTTCCTCCCACACTCCAGACGTTTAATGAGTTATAGATTGCCTCCACTGGAGCAGAAAAGGAACCTCAGGGTCCAACAGCCATGTACAAGAGTCTGCATCTGGCCCAAGGTGTGGCAGAAGGCTGGCTCTGGGACTGAAGGAGCCTGCTAGCTTTTCCCAGGCCTCCCAGCCCTCTAAGAGGTGAGCAGGGACAGGCAGTGCCTGATGGTGGCACTGGCACTGGTGTGTGGGGGCACAAGCATGGCAGCCTTGAAATGGCTCCTTAATAGCTCCAGTCAACACCAATACTTCCCCCTTCAACCAAAGGGATGAGCCAGGCTCCACTGAACCCTAAGCTGGCCCCCAGTGTCACCACCTCACTTAGACAGGGGTCTGTCCCTGGATATTGGCAGCTTGGGGAAGTCAAGAGGACAAGAATTATTCTCTCTCATTTGGCAGATGGGGAAACTGAGACCCAGGGAGGGGAGGGGAGGTGCTAATCTAAGGCTACTCAGTGAGACCTGGACTTGATGCTAGATACTTGGGAAGCCAAGAGGAGACTAACAGAATAAAAGGAGTGATCTGTCGTCACCACTCGGGGTCCCTCCTGCCCTTATGCCAAAGCATGTTGCCAGCCATCCAGACTCCCACCTGGCTGGTCCACATCCTGAAAACCAACTCTTCTCTTTCTCAATCTGACATGGCTCTGTCTTGGCCCTGTCTGGTCACTTAAAAAGCCTCGGTGGTGAGAGCATTACAGCTCTGTGTATGTATGTATGTGCATGTGGACATGCATGCGTGTGGTGAGAGGCACCCAGAGCTCCAACCCCAGCTTTGAGGGTGATTGATGTCATTTCTAGTTGGAAGTAGAAACTGACGGCCAAGGAGTGTGGAGGCAGTGCCAGGCAGCCCACGTTTTTAAGGCACAACCCAAACAGTAACATGCGTAAAACCAGAGCACCAAATCACAAAGCCCAGTGACTAATGCAACCCAATTTCCTGGCATTGCTGCCAACAATTAAAAAAAAAATTCACAAGGACTTGGCAACCAGGCAGAGGTATCTCTCCATCTCAGTCTGGCCCTGGGCATTACCACTACTCAAGGCAAAATGGCGGCTCTGTGCACCATCAATCTTCTAGGGCATTAGACCCCACTTGGGAGAAGCTTTGAAATAGGCTACATTGTAGACTAAGGAGAACCCCAAGAGGAGGATGGCCACTGTCAAATTCTGCCCCAGGGGGCAGCTCAGTAGCTCAGTGGATTGAGAGGCAGGCCTAGAGATGGGAGGTCCTGGGTTCAAATCTGACCTCAGACACTTCTCAGCTGCGTGATCCTGGGCAAGTCACTTGACCCCCAATGCCTAGCCCTTACCACCACTCTTCTGCCTTGGAGCCAATACACAATATTGACTCCAAGACGGAAGATGAGGGTTTTTTAAAAAATTCTGCCCCGGATAATTTGGCCTCGCTGACCCAAGGGCACCAATGGGAGGGTCCCTCAAGGCAGTGCCAAAACATTGTTCATTTCTTCAGAACCAACAATCATTCCTGGTTTCCTCTCCCTCACCTGGGCCTACCTGAGCAGCCTCTCCTTGGTTCTTCAATGAGCAATAGCCATCAACTGCTCTCTAGGCTTGAGCAACTCTGCCAGCTGGATGTGGCAAATTCCTCCCCCCTGTAGTCCCCTGCTTTTTAAAAAGCTGCTATTTTAAAGAGGAAGCAAAATCAGCCTGAGGAAAAGCTTTCTGTATCGCTTTCTATTTAGCAGAATTTTCTCAAAGACTCATGGGTCATCTCCATGTCAAGAGGCATAGATGGGTGGGAGGGTACTGTTTATTTTGCTTTTCAGAGAAAGAAAAGGAACAGGAGCCCTTCCGTGTTCAGAAGCTAAAACAGAATGAATTCAGCAACCTTCAAAGAGCAAGGCAGCTCCAGGCACAGAATGGTTTGGGCATGGCTGAGACACAAAGCTAGGGCCTGGGAGGGCAGGATGTCCAGGGTGCTCCTTCTACAAGTAGTTGGGAACATAGACTGAGCTAGTTCTACAGGAAGAACAACAAGGTAGCCAAGCCAAGCTAAATGCTCCCCTCTGGGTCCCAACCTCTGCCCTCTCCCAGCATACCTGGGAGAGGTTTCCCAGGGCCAAGTCCCAGAGGTTTGTCGTTATGAAGTGGTCATGGGTACAAAGCACATTCCCATCCTCAGAATAAATCCAGAGAACGTGACCTAGCTAGAGAATCCCTCCCCCACTCCCCACCACAATGGCCGACAGAACTCATTTGCCTGTGAAATCCTGGTTAGCTGGTCCCATCCAGATGGACTCCCAGTTAAATTGCAGGAAACCAGTTTAGAGCTGAACTATAGACATGCATTTAGGTCATCTCTCTCTCTCTCTCTCTCTCTCTCTCTCTCTCTCTCACACACACACACACACACACACACACACACACACACACACAATCTAAAACACATGGGCAAGGTGGCCTCAGTGAGTTTGTTCTATCCTTTCAGTGATCTGAACCAAGCTATGCCTAAGCAAGTCAAGAAAATCGAACCCTCTGGGCCTCAGTTTCCTAATCTTCAAAATGAGGGAGTTAGACTAGATGACATCAGAGCTCTATTCTAGGTCTGAAGCTGTGAGTTAATAACACTGGTTCGTTTAACTCTGGGGAGGAGGATGAATGGCCTTGTGGAGCAAACCTGGGTCTTGGTTTCCCCAGCTGTCTTTTTTTTTCATGGTTCAGGACAATTCTAGGACTTAGTGCCAGGCCTGCTTCGTCCCTCTCTCCCCCTTACCTGGCAGTCAGCAGCCCTGGGACAGAATCTAAATCACAATCATCTCCTAGAACTTAAGATCACAAATACAAAGATTTGAAATTGGAAGGGGCCTTGGATGTGACCTAATCTAGCTTAAGGGAGGCACAGTGAGGAGAAGCATGGGGGAACAGAAAGAACACTTGAGTAGGAATCAGAGGGCCTAAGTTCAAATTGCAGCCCGGCTATGAACCACCTGTGTGATCTTGGGCAAGTCGCTCCTCATCCTTGGGTCTCAGTTTCCTCCTCTGTAAAATGAGTGAGGAGGACTAAATGACCTCTAAGGTCTTGGCCAGCTCTAAATCCTAGGAAATGACTGACTCAGCCCATGACCCAAGTGCTGGGCCAGAAGACTGAGTGAGGATCCCTAATCAACGTCCTTTCCTGCTCCAAATCTACAATGTTTTCATGGAGGGGGGCTACAGACTCCAACATGAAAACAGAGACCCTCAGCCTCGGCATGAGTGAGAATCCCTGGGCCAGGCATTATTGGCATCTGCTGGAAAATTCCTCTTACTTAACCAACATGGCTCAGATAAGGGCTCCCGGCCAGGTCCCAAGTCTCTGTTAGCACAAGCAGGAGAGGGTTTCAAGGTCTCCCATGAGGCTGGGTGGGAGGCACTCCCCTCTCTGGGAGGCGGCCATTCCCAGGGCCCCAGGCTGATTCTTCAGGTCCCCAAACAAAGGAGTAGCCTATCTGCTCAGCACAAGTCCCGCCAATGTACATTAGACCCAGGGAAGGGCTCGGCCACCAGACCACCCCAGAGTCATTCCCTCCCCCACTGCGAAGATAGGAGGGAGGAGTTTGGGCCACCTTGTTCCGACCCTTATCTTGGTCAAGACAGTAAACGATCTCTTGGCCGGCTCTCAGGAAAAGAAGAGACCTCTGTGAATGTGGGCAGGAACTACTGAGCACACTATCTCCTGCACCCCAGTGCACTTTTCCCTGGTCTAGGGGTGTCACCTAGTAGGGGGGCCGGGGAGAGGGCACAGTGGAAATCAGGCTCTGCAGGGAAGCCAGCTTGCAGGCATTTGGCTCACACTGCTGGCTAGTCTAGGCACCAATTAGGAAAAAACCTTCAGGTGAGTGAGAACAAGTTCAGAACTGTGGCACCCTCTCCCTCTATTGGATTTCAGCTGCACCCTGCGAAAGTTCTGCACTCTAGGGGCCTATCTGCTTTCAGTAGAACTTCCATATTGGTAGGATACTAGCCCCAGAAAGAAGCCCAAATCTCTGGGATTGAGAAGCACATGCTGTGCCCGGGCATCCAGACCGGTCTGAGAACAGGCTGCAGAGCCACACCTATGGGCACATGGCTTTTGGGTCATGGGATTAGCTGGCATCTGTCTTCAATGGTCAGTCTGGCACGTTATTCTACCCAGAAGGGGATTTGAAGAATAGACCAGACCATGAGCCAAGCAGCACAATGGGCATGGGCAGCACCTGGTGCCAGCTATTCCGTAAAGGAGAAAGGCACCAGGCCCAATGACCAGTGGCACTGGACATGGGGGTATGTCTGGCTCAGCTGGGGTTGGGAGGAGTCTGCCTTCACCAGAGTTTTGGGGAAGAGGCAGAAAGCTGAGGTGGCAGGGGCTCTACAAGGCTAAGCCAGGCACAGATGTGTGCCCGCCCACTCTCCTTTCAGCGTCTTGGCTTTCTCTAGGGCCTACTTTTTTCTAAAGGCATCCAGACTCTTCCATCCCATTTTCCCCTCGCATCCATCAAATGAAGTGAAGGCAGGCACATTCTCCCCGTTTAACAGCTGGGACAACTGAAATCCAGGGAGTGCCAAGTCTGCCAGATGACTTCCTAGACTCTGGTTTACAGGTAGAAACCCACCTCAGAGGATCTCTGGAGCAGTGCCTTCATTTTACAGAGGACAACACTGAGGCCTCAGAAGGGAAAGTCTTTTGGCCCAGTCATCCAAGTGGGGCAGACAGGTGGAGAACCAGGACTTCAAGATCTCACAGCTCTGAGGGAACAGACCACCTCACGAGACTGGCCCGCAAGAGGAACACATCAGGCAGCATGCTGCCTACGAGGCCAGAAGAGGGCCTAAGGGTTGGGGGACTCTGCCACAATGACTCCTTGGCTCAGGTGCTGGATGAGCACAGGTGTGCCATGGAGCAGGTGCAGGGCTGGCAGCCAATGTTCCAGACGTTCATACCAAAGGGTCTGAGTCACTCCCCAAGGAGGTGAGGACAGAGCAGAGCAGAAAAGAAGAGAGATTGGAGAGGAGAGGAGGCTCCCTCCCGCCCCTTCCCTCCTGCTGCTACCTGTCCTGACAAAACTCTACAGGTTCTCTGGCCTGCCCCAAAAGGGTTGGGCTGATCAGCTAAAGCACAGGGAAATCCTCCAGTCAACTTTCTCCTCTCACTGAGCCTCCCAATGGCTGGCTGCTTTCAGGAAGCTGGAACACCAAAAGAACCTGGAAGACAGGTGTTGTCATCTTAGGTGCTGGGCTACAAACTTTCGGCCTTTCCTAAAGAGTCATTCAAGTTCAATACGATACTAGAAGCTTGGAGATAGAAGAGACCCTTGATCTAGTGCACTAGATCTAGAGATCTAGAGATCATCTAGTGCATTTCCCTTGGGTCCCCTCTCTAATACAGAGGAGGGAATCAAAGACCCACAGACCTTGCCCAAGGTCAGACAGTGAGAAGGTGGCAAAACTACGGTTAGTACTGGGCCCTTCTCACTCTCAGGCCCAGACTAGGCTGGAGAACGAAGAGACTCCACCTTGTCTGTTCTCCAGTGGCCAGCCACACTTCTCTTCCCAGGGGACATGACTGCCCTGATCCCCCTGAAGTAGAAACCTTCACAGACACCATCGCCATGATCGCCAAAGGCCAGTCCTTAAGCACTAACTAAAGTGTCTTCAAACACGCATCCAGGAGTAGATGACCAAAGGCCCTTCCCATGACCTGTTCTGACCCAGTGGCCTGACTGGTCAGAAACATAAGTGTCTCTTTGTCTAACTGGACACCTTCTGGCCAGCCAAGCCACCAGCCCTGGGCCACTGCCCAGCAGGCCCAAAATGCCAAAGGCTGGTAAAGCTACCGGGAGAAGAGGGCAGGGAAGCCAGAAGAGAGAGGGCAAAGGGAATGACGGGGAAATGAGATTTCTCCCAGATGGAAAAATAAGCTCAGGAGCTCATCTCTGCTACCAAGGCCACAGTGCTGCCCCCCCCCCCCAGCCTGCGACAGAGATCTTGATCTGGTAATCAGGGAGGAGGGGCATGGCAAACTTCTACTCTCTCAAGTGAGTGGCGTGGAGTGGAATGGGATGGGCTTGCTTCCTAAGGGGCCGTCTTGTACTCGACTCTCCCGTCCCAACCAGCAGCAAAGTTTCCAGGGCCACTTCCTAAGAGCGTGTCCGCCCCGGCCAACACTTTTATGGCCTCTTTGCTTTTCTCTAAGAAAGGAGACGAACAATTGGAGCACACCCAGAACACCAGATCTCTCGCCACAGCCCCTGTTAACACTCAGCCCACTACATTCTGTGATGTCAGCAGCCCCCTCCCCACAAATATGCCAAGCATGCTCTCTCCCCTCACCCCGAGGCCTGGGGTTTTTCGGCTCCTTCTCTGATGGAGTCCAGGCCTCTGGGATAATGAGGACCATGTGCAGGGAGAATGGGCTTTGGGGGGGACACCCCCCAATGCCTCAGCCTCAGCTGCCTCAGGAAGAGTGAGCAAAATGTTTTTGGCAGATCATTTGTCCTTATCAAGGGGGATCAAACTGCAAGCTCTCAGGGCAGGGGGCTGTCTAAGAAAAGCAGCCAAGAGGCTAAAGGGGTGGCCAGAGGCTGGGAGAAGGGTGCTCGGAGGTGCTCAGTCCCCTTTCTCAGGTTGTCCACCTTGACATTGTGTGTTATTCTTGACATCCCTTTGGGGGGATTCCAGGCCTGCCAAGCATGGCAAAGCCCGTGCTCCCTCCACAGAGTCCAGCAGAAAGATATTCTGGCCCTGATAAAAGCCAGTTGTGTCGAGGCCCGCTGGATCCTGGCTACCATCAAGAAGTGACACAAGGCAAATCTTACTCCCCAAACTTGGCTTTTGTTCTCCCCCCCCCTTCTTTAATCTTTTGGGCAAGGTTGAAAAGCTTTGAAACCTCCTCTGGGTGCATTCCATTCCTCGGCACCCCAGCAGGCACCTCTTAAGGACCTCTCCTGTAGACCTAGAGTTAGCCAAGTATGCTGTTCACCTGAAGTGGTGGGGGGGTTGAGGCAAAAGAGGGAAGCTGGACAATCTTACCTATAATCACTCCAGCTGCAGGCCGCCACAGAGTGCATCAGGGAGAAGAGTAGAGAATCAGCAAAAAAAAGACAATTCGTTAAAAAAAGAGCAATTGTTGGCAATCCTACTACAAATAGGAGTGAGACTGAATAGGGCACTGACTGCTGCCTTTGTTCATGGGGCCTGGCTTTGGAATCCCAGCTACCTGAGTGACTGTGGGTAAGTCACTTTCCTCTGTCAGCCTCAGTTTTTGCCCCTGAGAAATGATAGGGTTAGACTTAAAGACCCCTGAGTTCTGGCTCTAAACCTACAATCCTAAAAAAAGTCCCAATGATTGCTAAGTGTGCCACGTATCAAGGATCACAGATTCAGAGGTGGATGGGACCTCGGAAATCATCCTGCCCAGCATCCTTCATATGGGGGAGGAAACTGAGGTCTGGAGAGCCGGAAGCTTCAGACACTCTCTGAATCATCAATATTCTTTTTTCCTACAAGGGTAAGCTAGAGTGCAGAGAGCTTGAGTTATCCTACGTGACAGAGCAAGTGCAGATGGCACTGGGAATGGCCCCTCAAATCCTGACCAGGCCCCTACATAAATGCTTCAGGAGTTGATGGCACAAAACAACCCAGCATCTCCAAAGCTAGCACAGGAAAAGTCATGGCTTTTCCAGTCCTTATCAGTAATCACAGCTACCATTTAGACATCTCCCTAGATCCTCTTATCCAGCCCAAAGAGGTCACTTCAATTTCCACTTCCCAATGAGCTAGAACCAGTCGCCATATTGCATAGAATGGCAACCTGGAATAGCAGGAATTTGAACTCAGAGGACTATTATTTGCACTAACCAGGAACCAGCTGTAGGTGCTATTATTATCCTCATTTTAGAGATGAGGAAGCTGAGGCTGAGAAAGGTGGTTTGAGTTGCTCAGGATCACACAGTTATAATCACATTTATATAACTGAGGTAGGATTTAAACTCAGTTCTTCTTACCAAACCTAGTACACTGGATCTTCTATGCTACAAGCTGTCCAGAGGTCTGTGCTCAGCAAGCTCATCTATTCTAATGATCAGCATGTCCTAGAGTTAGAGATGGAAAGGACCTTAGAGAGTGGGATTAACACCCATCATTTTTCAGAGGGGGAAACTGAGGCCCAAGGTAATGAAGCCACTTGCTAAATTTAGGTCACATAGGTGGCAGCCAACAGAGCAGAAACTGGAAGGAAAGCCCACCCCCCCATTTCAGAGCCAGAGATCTCACCACTAATTCTCAGAATACTGGCCTTCCCATTCCAGCAGAGGCAATCCCAGAATTCATTGGCCTGGAAGTCTTATGTAGACAAAACCAGGAGAAACAGGAATTCCTGGAAAGCTTGGCTATACAGCCTACAGGGCCAGGAGCTTAGCCCTGGATGGGACAACTCACTTGCTCCCCAGGCAGAAGATGGGAAGTTCTGTTACTCATTGGGAGCTCCTCCCATTCTTTCTCCCATCGGCCAATCCTGGGTATCCCAGGCATAGCAACTTTACCTGTCATAGCTCAGGTATGCCCCAATTCACAGAGGCAGGCCTCCCTGCCAGCTGCCTGTGCCCCAACCTCCCAAGCAGACAACCACAACCCCAGGCTCTCTGCCAGAATCCCAGAAAAAAGCTCATTCCTGAAAAGCAGCAATGAGTGGCAGAGGACAATGGCAAGCTGGCGCCCAAACCTCCCCTTGTAGAGATGTCCCCCGGATGGCAGTTCCATCCCCTCGGGATTGGCCTTCTGTACCTGCAAATCTTCCCCTAGGGTTCTGTCTCCTTCCTGTAGCTAAATCTCATTTAGACAGGTCCCATTATTCTCAAGGTCATTAAAGAAAGTGATTTGTGTTTTCCCCCCCTTGCCTCCTCCTCCGGGGCCTCCCTCATTCCCAAAGCATTCCTGGCACACCCAGGCTGAGGTTGTCTTTACAGGGATGTCATGACACCCTGCCCTAAGAAGCACTGCCAAATGATTTAGGAGCAAACCACAAGCCTTGCCTTTCCCTTTGGGTGAGTGGAAACGATGGCCTGGCAAGATATGGAAGCATCTTCAAGGCGAAGTAAGGGAATGGGGCTAACTCACCGAAGCTGCTAGGCTCTCTCAGGACTCTGGGAACAAATCCCCACCACTGATCTCACAGGGCAGATGGATGGATGACAGGACGACAGGACGACAGGAGGCACTGCTCTACGGTACGGACCTCACCTGCACAAAGGGATATTGAAAGGCAACAAATGTACTGGGGTTAGCATCTCCCTCATGCTTTCTGCTTTCCATCTAAATGGCCAGCCCTGCAAGCACGGAAGGTCCAAGCGTAAGCTGAACTGCTGAAAGAGAAAGAAACAACCCCAAACTGCACTTTTGGGAGGCGCGCTGCCCACACTTACAGAATCTTTTGAACTCAGAAACCATCCAGTCCAACCCAGATCTGAAGAATCCCCTTCATGACATCCTGGACTAATGGGCAGCAGCCTCTGCTGGAAGAACGCCAGTGAAGAGAAATTAAACTACCTCCCCAGGCAGCCCAGTCCACTCTGGGATAGCTCTCATTGTTAGGAAGTTTTTCTTGACATCAATCCTAAATTCTCTCTCTCTCTCTCTCTCTCTCTCTCTCTCTCTCTCTCTCTCTCTCTCTCTCTCTCTCTCTCTCCCCTCCTCTCTCTCTCCCCCCTCCCTCTCTCTCTCCCCCCTCCCTCTCTCTCTCCCCCTTCCCTCTCTCTCTCCCCCTCCCTCTCTCTCTCCCCCCTCCCTCTCTCTCTCCCCCTTCCCTCTCTCTCCCACCCTCTCTCTCGAACTCTCACACTCTCTCTCTCTAACTCTCACACACTCTCTCTCTCTCCCTCTCTCTCTCTCTCCCCCTCCCCCTCCTCTCTCTCTCTCTCTCTTTCTCCCACCCCCCCTTTCTTCCTTCCCTCCCTCCTCCCCACTCCCCACCCCAGCTGCCACAGCCTTTCCCTCTAAGGTTACCTCGTACCCACTCTCTCTATTAGGAACAGATCTATATATGCCCATGTCATCTCTTCTGTTAGAATGAGAGCTCCCAGAGGGCAGGGGCTAATTTCTGCCTTTCTTTGTATCTGCAGCGTTTAGCAGAATGGGTACACAGTAAGCAGCATTTACTAAAGCTTGCTGATTGATGGCAACTTCCCCTACTGCTCTAGTTCTTCCTTCTGGGGTCAAACAGACCAAGTCTAATCCTTCTATGAGACAGCTAGACAGTGGATCATCTCCTCCCTCCCCCCTTCCTTTCTTCTCTCCCCCCCACCCCATCTTCTTTTCCAGTCCCTTCAATCAATCCTCATATGGCAAGAGTAGAAACTTGGGGCCAACACAGTGAGGAACATCACAGAATTTTAGAGCTCAGAGGGGGAAACTGAAGCCCTGAGAGGGGATAGGGCTTGTCCAAGGTCATGTGGGGAATCGGTGGCATTAAAGGGCCTCATGAGTTGTTCCTCTGTGCCTCGGCTTCCGTCCTAGTGGCCATAAAAGCCCTGTCCCTATCCCAGGCTCACTCTCTGCAAAAGTTTCAGAAAGAATGTCAGTTCAGAAGTAGGGGAGCTGTTGTGACCCACTGGGGGGCTCTCCTGGGTGTAAAAGCCAATGCTTATGCTGGAACCTGGGGAACACTGGCTCTATGAGGAAGGAAGCAGCCAGACAGCAACGCCCCACCTCCCAGCCCCCTACCCTGCTGCCCCTGCCCTCAATCATCCAACCTATGGCAAGGGAGCCTTCCCTGCTTCCCCTCACGGGAACCCCTGGAGCAAAGGTTATTTGTCCTTGACTTGGGAGTGGCAGGCTTGACTGGGATCATGCTGGGTCACCCAGCCTGAAGCCCTTAGGCTGGGTATGGCACACCAAACAGACTGCTAAGCCCTAGACAGCCAACTTTTCCAAGGGGGCCCCCAATACCAGGTGCCTCTCCCAGGCCTACAATAGGTGTGGCCCTGAAAAGGCAGTATTATTGCTGTGGCGGCTGCTGCTGCTGCTGCTGCTGCTTAATTGAGTTGGTATAAAGCAAAGCCTTTTCAAGGGAGCTGGCTATTTTAGACAAAGCCCCAGAGCTCCAGGGCCCCACAATGGCGATTTGGGGCATCTCAAGGGCCCCTCAATACAAAGGCCAGCTCCCACTAGTGCACTAAAGGGCTTCAGTTTAGTCTGTCTTCAGTATTCATCTTCACCAAAACATAAGCGGGGGAGGGAAGCAGATAACACGAGATCCCCAAAGAGACATGGCTCCCCTCCTCTCCCGGGACCGAGGAATCAATAGGAATCGGGAGGGGGAGGGGACTGTTTTAAGTCCTCAGAGGCCGGGAAAGTTTACATTGTCTCCTTTGACCCTTAGAGCAACCCTGGGAGATGGGTGCTATTGTGACCTCCATTTTTCAGGTGTAGAAACTGAGGCTGAGCTCTGTGTGTATGAGGCAGGACTGAAAGCCTGGGTGCCGTGTGCTTGAGCCACCCTGGCCACACTGCTTTTACAATAACAGCAGGCAGGCATCTCTACCTAAAGAGAGACTCGGAAGTTTGTCAAATGATTCCATCCAGTCTCTCGATTGGGCATCAGATGACTTTGGGGAGAAATGGGCACCTCTGACTGGTGCTCAATCAAAGGCCTCGATTTGGGCGGAGATGTGCCAGGAGACATCCAGAAACCAAAAGGGATAGGACCAAAGGTAAAACACATGGCCACAGTCAGTTGGAAGGAGGAAACCCTCTACTCCCAATCAGCAGGGACTCAGTGTAACTTCCCCAAGAACTTGTTTGGCAGTGGCTGAATGGGGGAGGAGAGTGGTGGTGGGCAGAGAGTCCAAGAAAGGAGATGCTCAGCCCACCGGCCTGGACACATTTGCCCAGTCACCATTCCGAAAGACCTCCCCCTTCTCACCCCAGTGCTACAAAGGGCTTGGACTGGGCTCAATGGGTGCAAAGGCTGCTTTCTTCAGCAGTCGGACCCCAAGAAAGCCTGTTCTCATGCATTCCAATTCCTCGATCACCATGGAGGAAGGTACCTGGCTGAGAGCAGAGCATTTCTCAAGCCGGGGAATTTTCTCTGCTCTTCCTCAGACTCAACCCCCCCCCTCACCCCGCCAAAGAACTGTAGAACTTTGGGGAAAATTGAAGAGACCTAGAGCTAGGGAAGAGTGTGAGAAATTCATCTTGCATCCAAATTGGGGGGGCAAGGGGGAATGCCTTAAAAAGCTGGATCAAAGGAAGAATGACAGCAAGGAGCAGGGCTGAATAATTACAAAGCCATCCTTTTAAAGGATGAGCAGGCCCTGCAAGGGAGCACAGAGGCTGATGGAGCCACTCTAATTCAAGGGCTGGCAGGGATAAGGAGGTCAGTGAGTCCATCCCCCTGTCTTCGGGGTCCAGTTGGTTTCATCCTATTCTAGAAAAAGAGTTGTGGAACTTCCTCTTCAAAGCCTCCCCCCCCCCAGCCCCTAGCAAATGGGCAAAGTCTAGGATAGCATTTTTTCCAAAACAGTGAACTAGGTTTTCTTTGAAAAACCTCAGATGGCAAGTAGTGAATTCGTAGTGAATTCTTTACTGCAAGGATCCTCCCAGCACTTGAATGAAACAAGGAAAGTTTCCAGCCCATGGGGAGAATTCTGTCTCCAAAGGGGATACATTCAGGCTACTTAGTTTTTCTGACACCCCCAAGAGTTTCAGCACCAGGAATTCTCTATACTGGAGGATACTTTGTTTTGTTTTGTTTACAAAGACAAAAAGCTGCAGAAGGGTTGGAATCAGTGCCTTCCACTGGATTAAATAGGAGTTCTTTTAAAGGTGTGTGTGTGTGTGTGTGTGTGTGCAATCTCACACAAGAGCAATGTTGGGGATCCACTTAAAAAAGAGAGCTGCTTTCTACAGTGGGGGCTACAGTCACTCCTATTTGGATCAGGCAACCAAAAAGTCAGCCATTCGTCCAAGTGTGACCTTGGCCAAGTTGTCTTGCCTTCTCTGGGCCTCAAATGTTCTCTTGGGTAAAATGAGGAGGTCAGACTAAACGCCCTCCTCAGGTCCCTTCCACCCCTGGATCTACAAGCCTTCCTTCCCATCCTCCAACTTCTCCAAAGAAATTGAGTTGAGGGAAGTAGAGGTACAGAAAATGGCACTAAAGGTCACTCTGCAGGCACTGCTCTGGATTTGGGCTGAAATAGGAGTTAGCAGCTGGAAATGGAAGGAACCACTCCATAGAAGCACCTGGCCAATAATGAGCCCCAGGCTGCCTATAAAATGCACAATTTGGTCAGCCCAACTCTTCTCTTCCAGCTGATCTGAAATGCTATACCCTTTAAAATTGGCACCCAATAACCTCCCCTTTCCCCTGCCTGCCTTCGTGCCAGCCCTCCCCTTCCTCCTTCCCTCCTCCTCCCCCAAGTCAACCAAAGAAAAACTCTAAAAGGCAATTCGAGGGCTGGGGGCGGGGGGGAGGCAGACGACAGGCTCCTAGCTGGGCTGGGACCACAACCCCTGCCATGGTCTTAACCAAGTCCTAAAAATAACAAGAGGCGGAGAGCCCCTCCCCACCTCTCCTTTGCCCCAAATAAGATTTCACACTACTTTGTAGGGACCAGATGAGGCTGCTTACCAGGTGGCCTGAGGAGACCTGACAAGAGCACATCCCACCCTGTCAAATGTGTGTCCCCCAACTGTGGCCTTGGTTCTAGCAATTAGGCTGCCTGGTTAGCCAGGGCTTTTACCCATACGGCATGCTCAGATGGATTCAAGCCTCCCAGCACACTCCCTGGTGGGCAAATGGGAAGTCCAAACCTATCTCCAGTGTACTGGATAAGGAAACTGAGGCACAAAGTGGGTGGCTGACTTAGCTGATGCTTTAGACTCAGAACTCCAGGCCCAAAGTCCCCACCCAGCTCCCTAATTCGGGTCACATTGGGCCCCCTCTCCCAGCCTGGAAGAATGACTGTGATTTATGGATGGGAGGCTGGGTGGGGGGCGCTCAAGCCATGAACCCCTGAAGCAACTGCTCCCCAACCCTGGCCCCCAAGCTCAAGTCCAAGGGCCTTCGAGAGATCTCAAAGTTGAAAATGCCAGCTAGGAGGAGAAAGTGACAAGCAGCCAGAAGCCCTTTCTGCCCTGGGCTCATTTGCTCCGCAGAGCCTTGGCTTGGTAAATTCATTCTCTGGTGGTGCCAGTCTATCCCGATTGGCATGGACATCGCCTCTACCCCCGCCCAAGGCCACGGACTCTCGGGGTCCTCGCAGAGTTCCGAATCGGGCGGGCCACATGCACTGCAGGTTCCTTCCTAGCTGGTCACTGGGAGCGCTCCCTCCGACCCCAGAGTAAGGGGAGTGGAGGGAGGGAGGGACGGAGGGAAAGCGGGAAACGCCGGCCCGGGCCAAGCCCAGAGGGTTAAAGGAGGTGGAGGCGGAGCAGCAGGGGCCCGACTCCCCGAGGATCCTTCTAGGGGACTCTCCAAGGCGAGTTCCACCTGCCCCGGGCCCGGCCGTGGTACCCATGGAGCTGTGACAGGGCTCCTAGGCTGCATCCTCGAAGAGGAACGAGGATGCCCACGGCCGGCCTCTCGTACTAGCAGAAGTTGGGGCCACCCTCCCGCCCCCGCCCCCCACCCCACCCCCGCGCCGGGCCCTGGCGAGTGACGCCGCGCCTGCCCGCCCGCCTGCCTTACCTCGGGCTCAGGTGGCTGGAGCCGTGAGCTGGGCGCCGCCGCGCCGCCGCCGATGCCCTTGGGGTTGTGCTCCCGGAGCGGACGGCCGCCCGAGAGGGAGGGATGCGGGAGCCGGTAGGGCTGGCGGCTGTGGGCGCTAGGAGGTGAGCTGGGCTCCGGGCGGGCAGCGGCGGCCGGAGATGCGGGGACTACCCCAGCCCTTCGCAGAGGGAAGGGAAGGGGCGTGCCTGCTTCGAGGGCGGCTGCGGTCAGCAAAGGCACTGACGGAGCGCACGGAGCCACTGACGGACAAGACAGGGCGGCCCAGCGAAGGTGAGCGAGCGACTGCGGACACTGGCTGTCTGTCGGGCTATTATTCTTCTGGTGGGGAACGGTTCGGCCCGCCCCCGGCCAGGGGGGTGGGGCAGGGGGCGGCAGGGGGCAGTGGGAGGAGGGAGGGGGAGGGGAGACGCCGGACCCAGTCCGGCCCGATCGGCCGTTCGCCTTGGGGGGGGGGGAAGAGGAGAGGGGAGAGGGGAGGGGCCGAAGAGGAGAGGGAGAGGGGGCGGAGAAGAGAGAAAGAGGAGGGGCCGAGGGGCGGAGAAGTTTCAAACAATTGAGCGGCGGGGTCCCGGGGACCGGGAGAAGGCGGAGGGAGGAGGGCGGGGGCCGGTAGGCCTCCTGGGGGGGCCTCCAGGCGCACCCAGAAATGTGGTAGCCTGGGGTGCTAGGAGCCTCGGAGCTATCCGCGGGATGGGCACCCAGGGCGGAGGCCAGCAGCAATCCTGCGGGCCAGGGGGAGCAGCAGGACCTGGAGAGGAGGAAGAAGAGGAAGAGGAGGAGGCGGGGGGTGGGAGGAGGAGGAAGAAAAGAGCGGAACCGAGGAGCGGGGAAGCCACGCAGCTTTCCGGGACCCGGCTCCCTCCGGCGTGCTCCTGGGCTGCTCGCTGCGCTATCGCGGCCGCTGTTGCGGCCCTGACCCGGCCCGGCCCGGCCGCGCAGCGATTCTCCTCGGGTAGTTCCCGCAGGGGAGTGGAGGCGGAGCGCCGCCCAGTGCCCACCTCCCAGCCGGGCCAGATCCCGGCCCGGCCCGGCCCGACCCGGGCCAGTAAGCCGCCCGCTGGGGCAGCAGCGGAGGAGCCGCTGGGGAAGGGAGGGGGAGGGGGCCGCGGGGGAGAGGGGATTGGGAATGGGGGAGTCGGGATGAGGGCTGGGGGCGGGCAGGAGGGAGGAAACTCCACCTACCTGCCCATTGTCGCTGCCTATTGGTGAGGCTTGGCCCGGGAGCAGCGGCCCATTGGCCCGAGGGGCTGTCCGTCATCTCCCCCCCCCTCCCCGCCCTAACCTACCTCCAAATTAATAAAGGCAAACAAGAGGCTATTGTCTTTCTCCTGGAGCTCGGCGCCCAAGGAGGGAAGCCTGGCCTGGGCTCCTGGGCCTGGCAGTCGAGGTGTGACAGTAGCATGGCCGCTGCTCCTTTAAGGCCCAGCCAAGGAGGCAACTCCCTCCCTGCCCTCCCTCCTCCGGCGCTCAGCACGGGGTGGGGGCACCCCGTAGAGTGGCTGCAAAAAACGGGAGAGTTTGGGTCCTGGTGCCCTGCTCAGAAGGGCCCGGGAAAAGACAGGTGGCTCACCTCAGTTTCCTCATCTGTATTTAGCGATGGCTGGTGCCGGTGATTTTCCCAGTCTTCAATCCATGTAACGAGATCCCTACCCCATTAGGGCCAGCTGATCCTTGCCTAGGAGACCGGGCCAGATTCTAAGGATAAAGGAAACTGAGGTGCAGAAAGACACCGGGTCATTCTTGGGGAATTGATGCAGATCCGGGCCGCTCAGAATCCGCCACTTAAGCACCATTTAAAAAGCATGTTAATGTCGGGTAATGAAAAAATAAGCCCATTCCAACCCTACAGCTTAGCCCAAGGGCCAGGCAGGCACTTAGGGAGAACCTCCCTACTTTATGGATGAGGAAACATGGGCCCCAAGGGGGTTAAGTAAGTGCCAAAGGTCCAAGCAGATAGTAAACTGAAGAGCGGAAGCAGGATTTGAACCCTGGCCCTCCACCCCGTGTACAAACGGAAACTAGTTTTTGGATTTCCCAGATCTTGATTCTGATCTCTTTCACATTCAGAAGTTTTGTCAGTTGTTAATAAATAAAATAAAAGCAGTCTTTTCCCCAGGGTCAGAGGGGGTGCTGTGTGTGTGTCAAACTGGGGGGAGGGAGTCACAGGCCTGCAATTGGAAGGATTTCACAGCCTATCTGGTTCAACTTCCCCATTTTACATAGCAGGAAACTGAGGCCCCAAAGAGACTTGACAAGAGCACCACAGCCCAAGTTAGAAGGAGAATGAGGACTGTGGCCTGATTTGAAGTTCAGCCATGTTCCCAAAGCACTGCCTTGCCTCCCAGGATCCTCCCCAAATTAGCCGCCAGCCTTAGGAAAAATGAATTCTGTTCCTCTTTTCCAACTGAGCTAATGAAGGCTCCTTTTTGAACCCTGACTTATATGGATGGCAACTTTGGAAAGACAGACAAGCAGGCCTTGGGGTGGGGATTACGTGTGTCCTTCAAAGGGGACTTGGGGAAATAAACACAGCTGAGACCATTTACCATGGCAACCTCCCTCCACTGCAGATCCCCCCTCACCTGGAAAATTTCACATGTAACAGGGAAATCTAAACAGAAAGGCCTGCAGAGGGGCCTGCTGGGAGAGATTCCACAGCTAGTGTGTCTTGACCCCCCTCCCCCCCCAAGCAGGAAGAGTCCCAATCAAGGCTGGTTCAGGCCACAAGGGAGCCCAGTGCCCAGCTTCTACCAGCACCAAGAATCTGGCAGATGGAAGGAGAGATGCCCCCTAAAAGGTAACATGCCTCTGAAGAGTGTGGAGAAACGGAACTCAGGGCCTGAGGAAAGCTGTGGAAAAGCTGATCACCCTTACCCCACCATATGCTCAGCTACAGAGAGTGCACAGGGCTGGTGGAGGGGCTACAGGGTTGGGCCTGACATGGAAGCAAGCCCCTGGAAAGATAGGTAGGGAAAACCCAGGATTCTGGCTTGGCCTGCATTAGAAACCTATTTGGGCAAAGGGCATTTGCCGTGATCTTGGCCCTGTCCTGGGAAGATTTCAAAAGGGAGGTAAATTTTGAATAGTTTCAAAGGTCCAAAGAAATCTGGTTTCTTTCTGTTTAATTTTACTAACCTTTGTTAGTGGAGAAGGAAGGAAGGAGGGGAGTGAGGGAAAGAAGGAAGGGAGAAAAGGAAGGAGGGAATGAAGAAGGAAGAAAGGCCAGACAGTGTATTTTTGAGCTGGGCATCTCTGATAGGCAGCCTGGATAAGGGAAGGAGCTAAGGACCAAAAGGAGTCTAAAACCTGCACTTCCCACCCTCCCTACCTCATGCAGTCCCCTTTAGGCACTCTCTGGTGACTTAGCACTGAGACCCTAACCTTCCCAGGCCTTCCGTGCCCCTCCTTACCTTCTGTCCCACCCAGGGGTGAGGTAAAGATGAAAGGAGATGCTGGCACTGGCAAGCAGAAGGCGCTGCTTATCCACATGGGTGGGCATTTATGAAACTCCTGCTGTGTCGGGTCCTGTGCTAGCATGGGAACAAGAGATGAGCCAACTGGAATTGGGAGTGAAAGGAAGGGAGGGCGTCTTGGAGGTCCAGGGTCAGGTTGAAGAGCAGGAGACAGAATCTGTGTGAAGGCCCCAGGGTGGGAGATTGTTTGGTGAGTCCCAGCGTAGCTAGGAGGCCAGTTTGACTGGACTTTGAGGCCTATGAAATCAGTCTGGAGAAGTCCGTGGGATCTGAGGGGCCTGGGCCCCATCTTCTGCCTGCCCAGAAACTCTCGAGCCCTTTCTTTGGCTCCCTCTGCCCAGGGACCCTGAGGCCCCTTCTCCCCTCTCAAAGCTCAACTTGTTGTTTTCCCAGAGAAAACACTTGAATCTATTTAAATTGCTGCTTGAATTTAGAGCTCCACTCAGCAGGCCCCTCTTACAGGGGCTCCTCTGCCTGCCTGTCCATCACCTGCACATTCTGACCGAGGGCCTCTGAGGGGCCAGGATGGATACAAAGCTTAATCAGGCTTGGCCCTTGCCCTCCCTGCACTCTCTCATTAGTAAGGGGATGGGCCCAAAGTTCTCTCTTTGGGTCTAGTAACACAAGACAACACGGGAGCAGAGCCTGAGAATTCAGGCATTATTCTCCCCCCTTGGCTGCAGACCATAGGCAGGTCCTTTCTTTCTCCAGGCCTCCCTTCCTTTTCTTTTCTAGTAAAAAGATGGCGTGGGATTCTGGGGCTTCTTCCAGCTCGAAATCCTGGGATTCCAGGTGTTCCTGGCCAAAGTAGTCGGGCTAATAACATTTGAGATCTCTGAGCTGGAAGGGCCCAGAAGGCCATGTGGCCCAACCCCTCCTTTTACAGAGAGGGAAAGAGACTTGCCCAAGGTTTCTCAGGCAGACCCGAGCTAGCTTTGATCCAGATCCAGATGCAGTGTTCTTGCAGGGGAAGGGCTGGAGGAAACTGTCCTTAGGGGCAGTAGGGCAGTGCTCCCAGCATCCCCATATCTTGACGCCCAGGTTGAAGATATGACCACCCCTCTGGGGAATACCAGTCTGCTGGTAGAGTCAGAGCTTTGTTTAAGAGGGGATAAGGAGGGGGCAGCTGGGTAGCTCAGTGGATTGAGTGCCAGGCCTAGAGACGGGAGGTCCTAGGTTCTAATCTGGCCTCAGACACTTCCCAGCTGGGTGACCCTGGGCAAAGCTGAGGTAAGGGCTTAAAAAGAGTGGATAAGGACTTGCCCACCCCCCAACCCCCCACCCCCGCCAAGGCTGCAGGCAGATCTGTCCTCCCAAACTGAGCTGTCTTGTCTAATGCTTGTCGACCAACGTGCATATGTTTCAGGCTTAATATGTGGTCCTGCTGCATTAGTATACAGGAGGGCCAGCATCTGTCCTCGGTCTCCCCCATCTCCTTGCAGAGTATAGTGAAGTGAAAAGAAGAGGCCTGAACTGGATCACTTCCTGTTTGAAGAAAGACCCAAATCAGTGGCTGCGCCTGAGTGGTACTCCCACCCCCAGCTGCCAGGGAGTTCGAAATTAGCACATCTTCCTCCAATTGCCTGGTGAACAAAGGAATCTCAACAGCATTCCAAAGCCCAGGCAAAGGAGGACTCAGACAAGGAAGAAGAAGAAGCATCTTCCCAGGCTCATGCCTCCAGCAGGCCCCAAGTGAGGCGGAGCTTGAGCTGGACTTGTCCAGGACAGGTTATCCTTGGGTGGGCCGGGACACTGGCCCAGCGCATGCTGAGACCAGCTGACCCGAAAATAACAGCTTTATCTAGACGGGAAAAGGACAAAGTGGGCTACACGGGATCCCAGCACTGACTCAATTGGCCTTCCTTTCAGGGCTCTCTCTCCCCAGCCCCAGTCCCCCTCCCCCTTTCCCACGTACGAACACACGCCTGGTCCAGACACAGGAAGCCAGAAGCATGATCCATGTGTGGAAAAAAGCAATGTGGGAATTCTATTGGTGTTTCCTGAGCCATATCCCTTAGCCAAGTTCCTGGGGGGGTCAGGACCCCCCCCCTCCCCTCTGGAAGCCAAACAGCTGCAGCTGCCTGCAGCCTGGTCCCCAAGCACCTGCGGGAGTAACCTGGGATCACCTCTGGGTGATGCAGGGCCCTGAGGACCTGCCTGGGAAGAGGGGCCTGTCTTCAGTTTAACTAAATACCATGTCTGCTCTGGCAGCTTGAAGAGACCCAGGCTAGCTGGGCTCAGGGGAAGGATGATTTGCCCCAGTCTGAGGTTAACCAGAGCCAGTGGGAAGCATAGGGAAGGCGAGTGCACGGCCAAGCCTGTGGCCCCAAGGTGGGAGGAGGAGAAGGATCGGACACCTACAGGAAATAAATGATGATGACAAAACCAAACAAGCCCCTAAAAGGAGTGCAGGTGGGAGAGGGGAAGGGCTGAATTCCTGGACCGCTCAGCAAAGGAAATGCATACGGTTAGTGCACAGGCTCTGGGGTGGGCCCTCACGGCTATGGCCTGAGGAAGCCGTGAACCTTCCCCAAATCAGTCCTAGAGGTAAAGAGTCCACGGTCATCCCATCCGACGCTTGATAGGGGAGGACGCTGAGTTTCAGAGATAGTGCTTGACTTTTCAAGGCCTCTCAGCTAATGGGTGCCAGAGCTCTGGACAAGCGAAAAGATGCAGGGAAACGGGAGGTGAACAATGACTCTTTTACTAGCTTCCCTTTCCCATAACTTGGATCTCAGTCTGGGTCAGATGATATGTTGGGCCATCAAATACTCAGCATTTGCATTGGTGCTGTAAAGGCACGAAGATAATGCAAAGCACAGGATGGCCCACAAGGAGCCCAAAGTGATCAGCTTTTGGTTTTGAAGCTGATTTAGCCACCGTCTCTCCCAAGGACGTCGTTTTACAGAGAAAGAAAGCGAGGCACAGAAAGTGGAAGAGATTTAGAGGCAGAGACGGGGAGCTCTGGAGAGCTCATCTAGGCAGCAGATTAGAGAACATTTGGGAAGGGATCTTTGAGGCCATCCAATCCTACCCTCTTATATTACAAATGAGGACAGTGACCTGCAAGGAGGCAAACGAGTTTAGGATCCTCGGCCTGTGAGTTGGAAATGATCACATGTAGCTACTTCATTTGGCAGATGAGGAAAAGGAGGCCTCGAGGAGCAGGGCTTTATTCATGTAAGAAGTGCTGCTGTTCGAACCCAGATCCTCTGAGTCCAAGCTCAGGGCTCAGACTTTATGAGTAGAGGCTACAAGTCAAAGCTGTATGAGGCTGTGTGTGTCAAAAGAGCCATTGAGCTCTTGAGTCAAAAGCTTACTGCCCTGATATGAAGTCACTGTCCCAACCCTTCAGGCCTGGCAGAAATTGACTGATGCTCCTGCTCGGCACAATCGGGTTGACCGATGGCCATTCCTGAATGGCCTGGGCTTCACATGCTTGTGATTATTGATGAGGTATTTGCACTTCTCAAAGAATAAGCAGTCCTCTGAGGTACAGCAGTGGCCACATATGTCAGGAATCTCCAAGCAGGAATCACCAGAAGAGGTTCTATTGTCCCACAGGTTCCCTTCCTGCTTTTCGCTATTCTGGGAGTTCCTGGGGACCGTCATGGCCCAGGGAACATGCTATGACCCTCAGCTCCATCTGGCCTCCCTCACTTGGGCTGGGGGTCACTGAATCCGCCAGAGCTCTGGGCAGAAATAGTGGCCACAAACTCCCCCACTCAGCAGCCCTGTCAACTCTCAGCAGGGGCTCACTCCCAAACCTTTGTTGCCAGATGCTCAGAGAGAGCATTTGTCCCATTTTCCAGAAGAGAAAGCGGCTTTTCCATGCAGCTTTGCCAACAGAATATTCTCTGGTTAGCCATGGAGCCTAGTTCAGGGTAGGGAAAATAGGGCCCCTACTTGTGGACTCCATTTCCTTGTCACTCCCTCATCACCAGGGATTATCTTGCAATCTGGCTTTGACATCTCAGCCACTCTGTCCAGCGTCACCAGTGGCCTCTTCATTGCGAAGCCACCTGCCTTCCTGAGACCTTTGTCCTTGACTTTTCCACAACATTCTTCGCTGTTGGCCATTTTCTTTTCCTGGAGGCCATCTCCTCAATGGACTTCCCAGTTTTCTTTCTCCCACTAGACTTCCAGCTTTTTCTCAGTTTCCCTTGCCGGCTTCTCCTAGTGACCCCAGAACCTCCAATGGTTTGTCTTGGCCTGTGCTTGCTTCAGCAGCCCATATATTCTCTTTCATTTCTGCTCTCTGTGCCCTCAGCAGCCCCAGTGGTTTCCATGACCTTCTCAATGGAGATTCCTCCCCATTCTAAATATCCTCCTTCTGCCTTCTCCCCCTCCACCCCCACCCCACTTTCGAACCAGTTTTGGATTCAACTTCGCCTTGGACGTCTCCTCTCCCCTCCCGTGTCTGGCTCTCCTCCAGACTGTCATGGCCTCGGTTAGATTGTTTTAGCACCATCCTAAGTGAGGGGCGCGAAGTTGTGCTCAAATTGTTCTTCCTGCCTAACCGATCTGTCTTTACGCAGCTGCGGGAAGGAACTTTCCAAGTCTCAGGCCTGCTCAGAAATCTCAGGCCCCCCACAATGCCATTACAACCTGACTTGCCAGGATTGTATTCTCCTTACTCCCCTTTCCAAGCTCCACATCCTAGTAGAAATGGCCCAATTGCTGTTTCCTGAGCTTGACCTGCCTGGAATGCCCTCCCTCCCAATCAGCCTTTGGCTGGTTCAGGCTCCCTTCTTTCCTTCCAAGTAGAGCTCTGGGGCCATCTTCTCTATGACATGGCCTCTGTTCCTCCATTTCTCAGTACCCCTCAGATGTTACTCCGAAGCCTCTACCTGCATCTGTCAAGCATCCTCTGGCTCGCCTTTCATAGTTGCAGTCTCAGCTTTGGCAGGAGGCCTCAGTGGCGGCGTTCTGGTCCATTCCATGTGCCCAAAGCAATCCCTCTTCAGGTCAGGGAGCAGTGGCCACCTAGTATCTGACTGAGTTCTTCCCCTGAGGCTGCCCTTCTTCAACTGAGATCCTGGACTTTCAGCCCAAATCTGTCCTTTGCCCCTTCCCCCGTGGTTCTCTGGGGCCACGTGGAGGAAGTCCAGCCCTCCTCCCTAGAACAACCTTTCAGATCCTGAAAGGCAGCTATTATCCCCCAAGCAACCCCAGTGGCTGCAATGGTGGTCTCAAGGCCCTTCACCATCCTATTGCCCTTGTGTGGAAGCTCTCCAGCTTACCAATGTCCTTCTCAAGCTACGGCGACTCTCCTTTTTTGATCTTCCTGTCCCTGGTGACTCCTGGAGGGCTTGCACATAGTAGGCACTTAAACTTGTTTTTAAACCCTTCCCTTCCATCTTAAGATCAATTCTGTGGTTCTATAATTTCCAAGGTTGGGGGGTTAGATGACTTGCCCAGGGTCACTCAGCTAAGAAGCATCTGAGGCCACATTTGAACCCAAGACTCTCTCATCACTAGGCCTGGCTCTCAAAATGCTGCCCCATACTTAATGAAGTATCGTCAGAGATCATGTTTCTTCTAGCGTTGGCTCTCTCTCTGCCTTCTTTCCCCTTATTTTTCTGCTGGCTCTCTACCTCACTAAGGAAGCCATTTCTCTTTGTTTGGGCTCCCATTCCAATAGGTGGCAGTGCAGTGCCAGGCTAGAGCAGCCTGGGGCCTGGCATCATCACAAAGACTCATGTTCCTGAGTTCAAATCTGGCCTCAGACACTTACTAGCTCCATGACCTTGGGCAACTCACTTCACCACACCCTGAGAGATCCTTGGAAGGACCAGAATATGGTGGCATCATTGCAAAGCTGACAGAGATCATGACATTCAAACTCTTCTTTTTATAGACAAGGAAAGAAAGACTGAAGGAGAGGAAGAGGCTTTGGATTTGCATTAGAATTTCTGCTTTGCCCTTACTGGACTGGCTGAAGGACCTGGGACAAATCCTTTCCTCTCACTGGGCCTCAGTTTCCCCCTCTGTAAAAGATTCCTTTCAGCTCTTACCCTATGACCCCGCCAGCAACAGAGATGCAGCTTGAGCTGGGTCTCTGGTGCCTCCCCTGCTTCTCTGCCCACAGATTCCCTAGGAAGTGGAGAGTGCTGGATTTGGGGTCAGACTGGCCGGGGTCACATGGCAGTTATTGCTGTCGTGGCCTGGGGGCAAGTGCGCCGGCCTCAGTTTCTTCCTCTGTAACACAGGAGGCCCCTGGAATTCTCAATCGGTCCTTCTTCCCTCTGAGAGGCCATCCTTGCAGCAGGCTACAGCTGGCTGCAGCTGTGTGGGTGTGGCTGTCTGGTGACCCAGTGATTTGGGCAGAGGCCCCTTTTCTTCCCGCCCCCACCCCATTGGTATTTTTCCCAACAGCCCAGCTCGCTTTGTTTCCTTTCTGCAAATGGACGTTGTCAGGTATTTGGGATTTCGTCCTCATGTTCCCAGACATCCAAGTCCCCTCCTCCCCCCACTTCTCCTTAAGCTCTTTCAGCAAAGTTCAAGGTAATAAGAGATTTCCATTTTTCCCAGTGCCCAGTCTGGGTCAAGGACGGGGCCCTTTTCCCCCTCTAAGGGTTTATCCCAGCCCCACCCGGCCGAGCTGGTGGCGGGCCTGTGTTGAGAGGCAAAAGAGGCCCCACTGAATTCCATCCGTCCAGGCCTTTTACAAACCCCAGCTACCTCTTCAGGCTCTCAAAAATGTTAATTGACGCCTTTTGTTTCTCCTTGGTTGTCTACATTTCTCCCAGAATCCGTCCCCCTCCTCCTCTCCTGTAGTCATCCCGGGGGATATTCCCAAAGAAAGGGAGAGAGAGAGAAAGAAGGGGCAAAGCAACCCGCTGTCCCCACAGCTGCTGCTACGTGGCTGAAAAACCGAGAAGATAGTCAAGGGCAGCCCCAACCTGTGTAGAGGCTTCCTTGGAGCCCTGTGCCACACTCTGTGGACTTGGGCCACATTCACGGTGGATGCCCTTGTGGCCCTTCAGGCCTTAAGTTGCTCCTCCCTCTCTCCTCCTCACTTGCTTCACTGGGCATCACTTCCTAGCAGTTTTCCCATGCTCCTCGGTATGCAGCACAGTCTTCCTTTCACGGGGCCCAGGAAAATCCCATTTGGTGGTTTGGCCATTCCTGGAGCCATAGCCACCTCCTCAGTTTCTTGTTCTTTGCTGTGACCAAAAGTGCTGGTCCGGGAGATCTCACTTGGAGGTTTTCAGGTCAGTCTTGGGCGTCCTTGGGATGTCTCTTCCCTTCCTCAAAGGCATTTGGGCATTTTCAGGTGGGCAGGACTGATTCAAACTCTCATTTTCTATAGGGAGAAATGGAGGGTAGGTGACTCCTCCTGGGTCTCTAGGCTTTGCCTCTTAGCTTTGTTGATCAGAGCTGAGTCCTGAAAGACCCTCTCATCATGAAGAATCCCAGGTTAGTACCCTGGTCTAGGCAGCCTCAAGGTGCTGGCAAAGGAGGCAAGAGGTGGTTAGCCTGTTTGTTGTGTTAGAGAGACACCAACCTGCCATTTCTCCAAGAAACTGTATGTTGTCTTTTTGTACCTGCTTCATGTCTGAATTGTCCCTTCCCTGCCTAGGGAGCCGTCCCAGAAATGGCGACTTCAAAGAAATGCTACAGCAAAGCAGATCCCGCAGACCAGTCAGCGGGCCCTATTCCACACCCAAAGCCCTGCACCCTCTCTCTGCAGTGAAGCCAGCTGGATTTTGTAATGTTCGCTTTGTCCTAGGTGGGCATGACTTTGGCGGCAGGGCGGCCGTGGGATGCCCCAGGGATCTGCGCTCAGCTCCCTCCTCTCCTGAACCTCAGATCCCACGGTGAGCCCTCTGAGTTGGGGCAGTTCAGCCCTTCGGTCACCCTTCAGCTCCCCTTATTTCCCAGGGAAGCCATCAGTATGATGCATGTGGATGGAAGGAGGCTGACAGAGCACGGGGAGGGTACCCTTGTGTTCCCTGTGGCCAATGGAGAGACGCTCCCCTTAGGGAAGATGGCAGACAACAGGGCATCTCTCCCATGAACCCAAGAGCTGCAGCTGACAGGACTGGGGAGACCCCTTTGTCTGTGCGGCCCAGGAAACCCTAGTAAATGGTTAGTAATGGACAGAGTGTAGCTAGAGTCCCTTTGACAACATGAATAGACCCCAGGACGCTGCCAGGCCAGGAGACCAAGAGTAAGTGTCAACCTCTGTAAACCTCAGTTTGCTTCTTTGTGAAATGGAACAATGATACCTAATCACCCACCTACCTCAGAGCTGATAGTGAGGCACAAAGGAGTCATACTCACACCTCTAATGTCAGTAGTTGTTGTTTGGAGGCCACAAAAGCAGGAAAAGGACACCAGTATCACCCCAAAGCACCCTTTATGGAGGAGAGACAGACACAGAGACACAGAGACAAAAAGAGAGACAGAGACTGAGACAGAGATAGTCAGAGAGACAGAAACAGAGAGACACACACAGAGAGACACAGAAAGAGACACAGAGACAAAGACAGAGGCAAAGACACAGAGATAAAAAGAGACACAGAGACTAAGAGAGATAGACAGAGAGACAGACACACAGAGAGATAGAGACAGGGACAAAGACAGACAGAGAGACTGAGAGAGAGATAGAGACAGAGACAAAGAGAGACAGAGACAGAGACAAAGAGAAACAGAGAGAGATACACAGAGAGATAGAGACAGAGAAATAGACAGAGAGAGACAGAGACAGAGAGACAGAGAAAGAAAGAGACAGAGACACAGAGAGACAGAGACAAGGAGATAGAGACAGAGAGAGATAGAGAGACAGAGAGATACAGAGACAGAGAAAGAGAGACAGATATAGAGACAGACAGAGACAGAGACAGACAGAGACAGAGAGATAGAGAGACAGAAAGAGACAGAGAGAGATACAGAGACAGAGACAGAGACAGAGAGAGACCAACCCATGCCCTCTAGGATCCAACTTACTCTTCCCCTCAAAGGACACTCCATCTCTTGTCTTTATGCCTTCATCTTGACCCCATGTCCAAAATGCTCTCCCTTATCCTCCCGCCTCCTAAAGCATCAGCCAAAATCCTGCCTTCTGCAGGCCCTTTTCAGTATCTGTGGCTCTTAGTGCTTGTGTTCCCCTCCGAGATATGGGTATCTTGTGTTCTGATTGTAACTTGCATGTTATTTTTCCCTCATGAGTTCCTAGAAATTTCTTGAAAGCAGCAAGGGGCAGTGGGCAGGCACAGCAGAAGTAGTGCTACTGGTGGTGGTGGTGGTGAGGAGTATAGGTGGGGTGTGGGAAGAAGACCAAGGATGTGCTTGGTCTTATTGAGCCTAGGAAGGTTGGCGAGATTACCAAGCCAGACGGCTCAAGGAGAAGAAAAGAAGACCTAGGATGAAGCCTTAGAGGTACCCACTGCTAGGAGGCATGGTGGAAGGAGGATCCCTCAGAGCAGTCGGAGAGGTAGGAGGAGAACCAGGATAGGAGAAGGGCTATATGTGTCTGTGGGGGGATTCGTGGTCGCCCCAGTTCTATTTGATGGTCTCTTCACTAGATCCTTCTCTGCCCCCTCACCCTGGGTTCCTCTAGTAGGGGAGACTGCCCACAGTTCCCTTTGACTTGAGAAGACTCTAGGGACACTTTGGAGCCTAATAATGGAGAACGAATGGGGGGTTGTGGAATGGACTCTCAAGGAATCAGAACATAATGACTAATGTGGAAAAAGTCAATGGGTTGGGTCAGGCCACTGGCATGCAGTGCAGTGTGGAGAAAGCACCGAGCTGGGGGCGTGAGACCTGGCGCTAAATCGTGCTCTCCCAGAGCGGAGCATCAGTGTCCTATTAAACGAGAGCCATAGCCGCCTCTCTGAAGATGAAGTATGGTCATGGAGCCAGCTTTGGAGCTGTGAAGGCTCACCCGGAGGCCCAAATCAAGTCTGTGTTATTGATGAGCAGAAGGAGGCCCAGAGGCCGTGGGTAAATAGGAATTTATGAGAGGCTGGGCCAAGTGCCCCAAGTGGTCCTTGCCCTCAATCTGTTTAAGTGACTTCCTCTGGATCATGCGTAGCTATCGGCCTGTCTTCCTGCCTCAACGTCCTGCACTGTGTCATTCGGCCACGCCGATGGACAGATCTCTGGTGGCGCTCCACTAGGGAGCAGGCGCCAAACAAACATTGAACTATTAGCGTCTATACCTCTCTAGGTACATCCTTCGGCCCCTTCTAGACTCATGAGAGTCACTTCTTGTCTCCGGCCCACCTCTCCATGTGTTCCCTTTTGAGCATTCCCAAGAGAATGGGATACCAAGGCCAAGGACGCTTCCCCTTGGGCAGGCAGGCCCCTGCCCTGCTAATGCCGGAGTCCTTCCTCGGCCCCAGCCCCTTCCCCCCAAACGGGAAGCAAGTCAAGCAAGGGTCTGGCTGACGGAAGCCATTGGGATTTGTTTCCCAGCCCCCAGCATGTGTTTGACATTATATGAAGCCAGGCTCTATTGGTTTGGAAGTGAGTGTTTGCTGGAAAGGGAATAACCAAGGTCTCGCAATTAAAACTCAAACAACCTGTCAGCGTTTCTGTCACACTTCAGCCGGACGGCAAAGCTGTTGCTTGGGAAATAGGCCCAAGCTGCTTTTACAATAAAAAGATGAGGTCTGGGAAACCGAAGGAGGCTTGACTGGCAGGATGTCATTAGTGCCTGACAAATAGCCTTCCATTTTTTAATAGGAAAAAAGTTTCCTCTTAAGAGGAGCTTGAACTTTTTGCTCAACTTTCTTAAAGGCCTTTTCTTCAACTTCCTTCTGTTTTAGTGTCAGCAAATGGAGCTGGCTCTTCTCAGAGCACACACGTTGACAGCAAAGTAATATCTTAGACTGTGACCGCTGGGACATGGGAAGGGGACTAGCCAGAAGTAATTGCTCCGACCATGTGGGCTTTGGGGATGCATCTGTTTTTGTCCCCATAGTAGGATGTATTGGCGGTATGTTTCCACCCTGATTACAAACCCTGATGGAAACCAGGGAGTCATTTCCAGGCTCTGACCTTTTGGCCCTCAGAGTGGTGCATCCCTTTTGGCGAGCCCTCATGCAGTCTTAGGCAAGACCCTTCACCCATCTGGCCCTCTCGTCCTCACTTCTTTGGGCTGCTTCCTGCCAGGGTAACTTTGGTCAAGCATCTTCCCCTCTCTCCCGCCTTCTCCCTCTCCTAGCTAATCCCTAAGAATGACTGGAAAAATCATCGGCGAGCTCATTGTGGGCCAGGTACTGGGGACATAAACACAAAAGCTCCCCATCCTCAAGGAGGGAAACCACACACAAAGAGGACTGGTAGCTGGGGGTGGGGGACCCCTCTGATCCAGAAAGAGGCAAAAAATACACTGTCTGCAAGTGGGACTGTTGTGGGGGGAGGCGACTGCTATAACTCATGCAGGAACAACGGCAGTGTTGATTTGATCATGATTTGTGACTCTAGAACTAGGGGAAAGGAGAGGGTACTCCTCTGGCAAGATGGCTATGAAGGAGCGGCTTGGAAGTCACCATCTGCTAGAGCTTAGGAGAATAACTCTAGAACTGACCACAACCTCAGAGGCTATCTAAAGTCAGCTGCCTCATTTTACAGATGAGGAAACTGAGTCAGGGTGGTAAATCAACTCATCTAAGGTCCCAAAGATAATAAGCTTCAGAGGCAGAATCTGAACTCAGCTGCAGTGTCATGGCATTACAAATAGAGAGATCAAATCCATTTTAAAACAGACAAAATAACCACAGTGGATTTGGTCACCAAGGATCTGCTTCCACTTCCTCATCTATAAAATGGAGGCTTTAGATTGGCTGACCTGGAATATCCCTTTCAGCTCCAAATGGATGAACCGATTCCATGCAACTCATGTGACTCTGAAATGTTAAGGTCAAATAAGGAGCAGGTACCCTAGATACCATCTGCAATTCACTTGGGCATTCTTGTAGATTCCGGGATTCAATAAAATGAGGACTCAAGCCCTCAATTCAGTATGAAACTGGACAGGTAGCTGGTGGCATAGTGGATGCGGTGCTGGGCTTGGAGTCAGAAAAGGCCAGAGTTCCAATCTAGCCACAGATACATTTGAGCTGTGTGACCTTGGGCAAGTCACTTAACCTCTGCTTGCCTTCATTTCTTCAAATGGACAATGGACATAATAGCACCTACCTCGCTCAGGGTTGTTGTAGAGATCAAATGAGATATTCATGAAATGTGTTTGACATAGTGCCTGGCACATAGTACTTGATTACTAAAAGTTGGTTTCCTTCCGTTTCTCCCTTTTTTTTAAACCCTTACCTTCCGTCTTGGAGTCAATACTGTGTATGGGCTCCAAGGCAGAAGAGTGGTCAGGGCTAGGCAATGGGGGTCAAGTGACTTGCCCAGGGTCACACAGCTAGGAAATGGCTGAGGCCAGATTTGAACCTAGGACCTCCCATCTCTAGGCTTGGTTCTCAATCCACTGAGCTACCCAGCTGCCCCCTGTTTCTCCCTTTTAAGTCATCTCGAGTCCAGATACTCAGTTATGACTATGCTAATAAAAACCGAGGCTGACCATGGAGTAGAAATGGTCAGAGCGTTTAAGTGAATCTGGAAAGGAAATGAAACAACCATTCGAGCTTCTCCGGAGCTGTTCCCCAGATGAGCGCATTCCTGCTCGCCTCTTCTCCGGCTTCCCTTCATTCAGATTCCTGCCTGCTAACTAGGGAAAACAACATCTTGGCAGCCATGAGGCCCGTCCCTTGGAGCTCTTGGCTATCACTCCACTCCAGCTGCTGCTGTGCTACAACATTCTCTGCTGCTCTGGAGTCCCACCTTGTAGCGGGCAGGCTGCCCAGAAGGGGATCTAACTCAAGACTCTTCTCCCTGCATCTCGTCCATCCCCTTGCTTCCTGCAGCCCTCTTTACCCCCACTTAGCTCCTCTCTTCTTTCTCTTCCCAGGATTACCATCCATTTCCTGTCCCCAGGCCCCAGGCTTCTGGGAAATGAAGTCGTGGTCACACGTGGCCTTGTGGTTGCTACAGAGCACACCAAAGACTATCTGTTTGTCCTTGGTTGTTTCCCATCCCCCCCGCCCCCTCCTCTCATCACATGTACTAAGAACTAGTTGGATAGGATCAAGAAGGTCCAGTCAATTCCTGAGCTGTAAACATTAAGTACCTGCCATGTTCAGGACCACGTGCCTCTGAGCCACAGAGAGTCAGGGAGGGAGCACTTGTCCTCAAGAAGCTCTGCAGTCTGGTGGGGGTTGGCTTGGCGGGGCAAAGACTGTAGGGCTACTCAAGGGGAGTTATTTAGCCTGAAGAAGGGGTGATGTGGTTGGGGCCGGGGTAGGGGATGGATAGCTGTCCTCAAGGGCCGGTGCAAGGAAGAAAGCTCAGCAGTGTTCTACTCTGTCTTGGAGGGGACAAGTGAGAGCTATGGCAGAAAGGGCAGCTGTAGGGAGTCCAATGGAGGCTCGGTGTCAGATGAAGCTTCTTCCCAGTTAGAGTTAGGCCCTTCCCATGCTGCGGAAGCTAGTGGGTTCCCCTCTCTGGAAAGCCTGGAGCAGATTTGACTGGACTCTTCTGGCATTTCACGTCTGAAGAGAGAAAGATCATTTCTGCCTGGAGCAGGGCACCTAGTTTGCATCAGAAACCTCTTCCTTTCACAGTCCTGACAGCAAAAGACTCAGCTTCCCCTGGAAGAGGCAACTTAACTGGCTACCCTTTCCATCTCTGATTGTGCTTCCGCTTAGACCCCCTGGTTGAGGGGGGGGCGAAGACCTGGATGTCTTGCTCTTCCAAACTCTGGCCTTGAATCATCCCCACCATCCGCCATCTTTAGATCTTGCTTCTGTTCACTTGCTGCTTAATGGAGATGGAGAAAAATCACAAAACCACAAAAACAACAACTGGGGCTGCTGCAAGTTTGGGTTACATAACTGGGCCCTCACTTCCGTGAGACAATCGTTTCTTGACTTCTTCTAGGTGATGAACTCTCCCACTTACCACAAAGGTTTTCATCTCTCCTTCACCTTCCCATGGCTCCTCCACTTCCATCCTCTCAGCTTATACCCTGGCCTCATATTTCATTGAAGAAACTGTGGACCATTTGCCAAAATGTCCCCTTGTGTCCCCTCCTCATCTGACATCTCTCATATGCCTCCTGCCACTATCTCCTCCTCACTCCTGTCTTCCGTGAGGTAGTGATGCTTCAAGGCAAACTTCACTGGAGGCCCACATGATGGTATTTCTTTAGCACAGGGTCCCCAAACTTCTTACACAGGGGGCCAGTTCACTGTCCCTCAGACTGTCGGAGGGCTGAACTATGAAAACCTAACCCTCACCATCACCCTAAGCGGGCAGCGGTATTACTACACAGTGCGGAATCCCCTGCCCCAGATCGCCGCTCACCATGCTGACACCTTCCACCGTGCAGCCACATAATCCTTTGCGGGCACCTTGTTCTAAGGCACCACACAAAGGATGATGCCACTGGAGGTAGTACCATACGTGAGTGACGCCACGCTTTGCAGCGCCACCACATACAGTGCTCCTCTCACTGACCACCAATGAAAGAAGTGCCCCTTCTGGAAGTGCAGTGGGGGCTGGATACATGGCCTCAGGGGGCCGCATGTGGCCTTCGGGCAGTAGTTTGGCAGATTGGCCTTTCTCTCATACCCACTCGCTCACTTTTCTTCAATCTCACTAGCTGCTGGCTGCTACCAACATTCTTGTTTTCCTCACATTTTCAAAGAATCCTCACTTGATCCTTCTTCCATTCCCACTAACTATTGTCCCCTACCTCGCCTTCCCTCGGTGGTTCAGCTCTTTGGGGGAAACCATCTCCAACCGGTGCCTCTACTTCTTTTTCCCTCACTCTTCTTAACTCTTTTTTTTAAACCCTTACCTTCTGTCTTGGAGTCAATACTGTGTATTGGCTCCAAGGCAGAAGAGTCTTCTTAACTCTTTACAGGCTGGCTTTGACCATCATTCTCTCCACAGTTCTAATGGCCTTTCTTCAGCCCTCATTCTGTTGATCATTCTCATCTTGATACTCTCTTCTCTCTTAGCTTTCTTGCCGGTTCCTCTTCTGACATATCTGCTTGTTCCTTCTCTGTCTCCTTTGTTGGGTCTTCATTCACGTCCTGTATGCCAATGATGGGGGGTCCCCAAGGCTCTGTCCTAGGCCCCCTTCTCTCTCTAAACGATTGCACTTAGTGAGCTCTATGGGGAGATGACTCTCAGATCCACCTATCCAAATTCTGCCCTTTCTCCTGGCCTCCAAACTCACATCTATGACTGCCTCTTAGCTATGTGGAATGGTAGGCCCTACAGTCACCTTAAACTCATCGTGTCCAGAACGGAACTCAATATATTCCAACCCTTCCCCGTTCCTAATTTCCCTATTACCGTCCAGGCTACTGCCACCCTTCTGATCATGCAGGCTCAAACCCTCTGTTACCCTTGGCTCACTACTCTCACATACCACTCCCTCCCCCAATATCCAATCAGCGTTGGGTCAAGGCCCGCCATTTTCACCTTCATAACATTGACACTGCCAGCTCCCCGAGTCAAGCCCTCATCATCCACCACATCACCAGGAGTCAAGTCTCCCCATTTCAGGCCCTACCCAGACCTCCAAGGCCAAACTGAGGAGCTGGTTTGCTTCTTCCTCCTTAGTCCTACTTCTAGACCCATCCCCACACCCCCGCCCTGCCACCGGCACTCAGCAAAGTCCACTCCATCATGTGCAAACCTTTGTTGTGGTCACCTTCGGACTTCGGGGCTACTCACTTTCCACCACAACAAAGTCAGTGACTGCCACAGAGTCTTCTTGTCTACTCTAGCCAGCCCCTGACCCTTTCAGACACTCCGCTCCTCAACCTTCTCAATTCCCATGACTTCTGTCACTAGGCTCTCTGAGCCACACACAAGATAGGGCCAATCTCAGACCCTTTGGCCTTTGGATCCCAGTTCCTGGTGCAGAGTTGGCACATACTAGATGCTTCTTGCCTGATTACTGTAGATGGAAATATGACTTTAGGCTTCCTTCAGGAGGGCTGGATTAGGGCAAGTAGGTGGCATAGTGAATAGAGCACTAGGCCTGGAGTTGGGAAGACCTGGGTTCAAGTATGGCCTCAGATACTTCCTAGCTGAGTAACCTGAACAAGTCACTTAACCCCTTTGCCTAGCCCTTGCCCTTCTGTCTTGGTGTTGTTATTCAGACAGAAAGTAAGAATCTTTTAAAAAGAAGCCTAGCCTAGGGACAGAGATTTGGGAGTTGTTGTCATCGTCATCATCATCATCATCATCATTATCACTAGGTAACATTTCTATAGCAGCCATTTTACAGATATTACCTCATTTAATCCTGACAACCCCCCTGGGAAGCAGGTGCCATTATTATCCATATTTGAAAGATGAGGAAACAAGCAGACAGAGATGAAACGTTTTGCTGGGTCACACCACTAGTAAGAACGTAAGGCTGGGATTTGAACTCATCTTTCTGATTACAGGCCCAACGTCCCCCCGCCCACCCCCCCTGACTCCACCAGCTAGCTGCCTTTGTACAGATATCTCTCTAGCTAAAACCACTGGAGGGGGGGTTAAGAGGAGATGGCCAAGGTCAAGCCTTCAGGGGCAACCACGTAGGCTAAATTGGGTGCCAATGAAACTTGACTTTGATATATCATGCTAAGATCTGGTGCCAGCACTCTCCCAACTTCGGCTAGGGGAAGATAGCTGGCACTTGAAGCAGGTAGGTGGAGCCTGTAAATGCTGAGTCTGTGGAACAGGGGCTTACTGCAGGGATGGGCTACCCCCTAGTTAAAGGGCACTTGGAACCCTCTTGGAGTAAATATAAGCCTGTGTTCAGAGGAGAAAAACATTGCCTCTCCCAAATAGGTTCTAGAAATATGTATGCTTGAAATAGACACATTTTGGAAATGTATATTTTATATTACGTACATATATATATACACACAGACGTATGAACATGTATGCAGATGTGTATGTTGCCTGTGTACTATTTGACAGGGTAAAATGTTGCCAGCATAAATGTTTTCTCAAAAAGTCCCCATGTCCATACTGCAGCGGCCACTCGGCTGCCAAAATCAAGGCGGAAGGGTGCAGATGCTGACCTGGTGATCTCTTGGAGAGACCAGGATGCCAACCTTCTTTCATTTATTTTTCGTTTTCATTTTATCATCAATCGAATTTATCCACAAGTGGCCCGACCCCTTCCCTGCATCACAGAAGGCATCATCCAGGAGAAGGACATGTTCATGCAAGTTATGTGTTTCCCGTTTCCTCTTTTCAGTTCACTCTCTGGAGGTGACATTCACAATGTCTTCTTCAAGAAGTCAGTCTGGAGCCGTGTGTGACGTTCTCTTGGTTCCACTCATTTTGCTGTTCATCATTCTGTGTAGTTCTTAAGGAGCTTTAGTAAAATTAGCCTGCGCAGTGTAACATTTAAAATTGGTGAGGGATAAACTTTAGTGAGTAAAATAGTGGGAGATAGATATAAGAGAGGGTGAGTAAATTTGACCACAGAAAATATGTTTCACTACAGTGTTTTGGTTTTTAAATCAAATATAAGGTGGTCACCAGGGAATATATTCCCAAATTATGAATATGCCCAAGTCAACTGGGTTTTATAGATAATTTAATTAATAATACAATGAAGAATTAAAGAAAAGGAGAAGGAGAGAGAAAAGGTATTAATGAGAAAAGAATAGGTCAGCCCAGGGCAGGCCTGGCCAACCCAGGCCTAAGCCTTAAGAGAGAAACCAGTCAGTTATCACTCACCACAAGATTTGTCTTAAGCAAGGATGTCTGGGGAACAGAGTCTCCCCAGAGGGAGTTCCAGCCAGAGCCAGCCTCCCAAGGGACTTCTTCTCAAGAGATCTTCAAAGGGCCTCCTCTAAAAGGATCTATCTCCAAGGACCCAAGGATCCTATCTCCAAGCCTCCAAGGATCTATCTCCAAGGATCTCCAAGCCTCCAAGGAATCCAAGGAATCTCCTTTGCTCAAGAGATACCTTTTCTTATATAGGGTTTTTTTCCTATGTCACCTCCCCTAAGTTCTTCCATCTACCAATCACCGTAGATGTTTCCTAAAGGACAGCCCATCTGAATTCCTGCTAAGTCGACTAATCCCCTCAGTAAGTCTGAACCAGAGAAAACATAGCTGAGTCAACTAATCTCATTAAGAGAAAACTTGCCCGACTCTTTTAGGTATCTAGCATCCCATTGTATCAATTCTAAAAAACAGGCATGGCTCAAAGAACTCCTTGCCTTATTATAAGCATGGGTCCAAGTACTTTCATTGTTTAGCAAGGAGTTTTCTCCCCTAAAGCAGTCTTAAGTACAGGTGGAGTAGAGGTCCTCCCATTTCTGATCCTGGCGAGTTCTCACACCAAAATGGGGAATGTTCCCAGTCCAATGGGGAAATTTTTAACATTCACAAGTCTGAGAAATTTCAAGGTTTACAGCAGTAGTAGCATTCCATCACAATCATAAAGCACAGTTTTATTCAGCCATTCCCCAACTGATGAGCATCCCTTCAGGTGCTCTTTTCCGCCACAAAGAGAGCTGCTGTAAATGTTTGGGAACATACGGGTTCTTTCCCTTTCCCCCCATCTCCTTGGGAAGCAGACCCAGCAGGTTATACCCAGCCTTATAACTCTCTGGGTCTAATTCCAAACTGTCCTCCAAAATGGTTGGATCCATTCACAGCTCTACCAACAATGTGGCCATGTCCCCATTTTCCCTATCTTCTAGCATTTGTCATTTTACCGTTTTGTCCTCTGAGCCAATCTGATGGGTGTGAAATGATACCTCACGATTGTTTTGGTTTGAATTTCCCTAATCAGTCTTGATTTGGAGCATTTTCTATAATACTGTATGTGGCATTGATTTGCCCATTTCTCAGGTCTCAGAAGGCCCTTATTCTTATAAATTTGACAAAGTTCTCTATATAGTTTAGATATGAGACCTCAAACCGAGAGGCTGCTTTTGCTTCCTTTGTTACCATTCATCATCCATCACATACCTCTAAATCCTCAGAGCCATATTGAAAGTGGGCCACTTTAGTCTGGCTACAATGAGAAAAGAGAAATCCTTTGCCTCAGTTGGCTATCTATCCCCTAAAGAGTCATTCTCTGGGGCTCCCTGGACTTTTCCTCATAGAAATTTCCTTTCCCCACAGAAATCTTATGTACTTCCAGTAAACCTACTATTATTATTATTTGATTATCTTTATGACAAAAACCTCCGACAAAGGTCGGAGCTAAACCAGTTGTACAAAAAAATCAAGCCATTGTCCAATGGATAAATGGGCAAGGGACATGAACAGACAGTTTTCAGTTAAAGAAATCAAAATTATCAATAAGCACATGAAAAAGTGTTCTAAATCTCTGATAATCAGAGACATGCAAATCAAAGCAACTCGGAGGTATCACCTCACACCTAGAAGATTGGCTAAAATGACAGCAAAAGAAAGTAATGAATGCTGGAGGGGACGTGGCAAAGTAGGGACACTAATGCATTGCTGGTGGAGTTGTGAACTGATCCAACCATTCTGGAGGGCAATTTGGAACTATGCCCAAAGGGCGATAAAAGACTGTCTGCCCTTTGATCCAGCCATAGCACTGCTGGGTTTATACCCCAAAGAGATAATAAGGAAAAAGACTGGTACAGGAATGTTCATAGCTGCACTCTTTGTGGTGGCCAAAAATTGGAAAATGAGGGGATGCTCTTTGATTGGGGAATGGTTGAACAAATTGTGGTATATGTTGGTGATGGAATACTATTGCGCTCAAAAGAAAAATAAAGTGGAGGGATTCCATGTGAACTGGAAGGACCTCCAGGAATTGATTCAGAGTGAGAAGAGCAGAACCAGGAGAACATTTTACAAAGAGATGGATATACTGTGGTACAATCAAATGTAATGGACTTTTCCATTAGTGGCAATGCAATGACCCTGAACAAACTGGAGGGATCTATGATAAAGAACCCGAGAGCCACATCCAGAGGAAAAACTGTGGGAGCAGAAACACAGAAGAAAAACAACTGCCTGATTACATGGGTTGATGGGGATATGATTGGGGTTATAAACCCTAAATGATCACCTCAGTGCAAATACCAATAATATGGAAACAGGTCTTTGCCACATGTAAAATCCAGTGGAATTGCGCATTGGCTATAAGAGGGGGTGGGGGGAGGAAGGGAAAGAACATGATTCTTGTAACCAAGGAAAAATATTCTAAATTGACTAATTAATAAAATTAAAAAAAGTAAATTTAATTTAAAAAGGACATTGCAAAAAAAAGAAACACAGAAGAAAAACCACTGCTTGATCACACAGGATATGATTGAGGATATTGAATGATTAGCCTAGTGCAAATATTAATAATATGGAAATAGGTTTTGATCAATGACATAAGTAAAAAATAAAAAAAAACCTACCTTTTGTTTTGGAATAGATATTAAGTATCTGTTCATAGACAGAAGAACACTAGGCAGTTGGAGTTAAGTGATTTGCCTGGATGATACAGCTAGGAAGTATCTGAGCCAAATGTGAACCCAGGATCTCCCTTCTTCAGGCCAGGTTTTCTATCCACTGAGACACTTAGCTGCCCCCAGTATACCTCCCATTCAAAATTGCGTGGTATATATGAACTTCCAGGTGTTTAGGCCTAGTGCTCCTGGCCTTTCAATGAGAAAGGACTTGGGAAGTCTAGGCTTATTTGAACTTCTGCAGACTAACACTTTCATAGACCAAATTAGATAAAAAAGTGATTAATATAAATAGCATAGAAATTTAGGAGGTTGATATGAGGATCCAATGAGACAATATCTGTAAAGAACTTAGCACAGTACTTGACACATAGTAGGTGCTTAAATAGTCCTTCCTTCCCCCCTTCCCCCTTCCCCCTTCCCCCTTTCCCTCCCTCCTTCATTCTTTTGTTCGTTCGTTCGTTCGTTCGTTCCTTCCTTCCTTCCTTCCTTCCTTCCTTCCTTCCTTCTTCCCTCCCTCCCTCCCCCCCCCCTCCCTCCCTCCCTTCCTTCCTCAGTCCAAATATCTACCATCATGGTGCTGTTGCCATCTTGGCTCCATCTTCTTACATATCCAGCCTATGATTGACTCCAGGCATACTTCTTGACTTTCCTGTCCAGTGACAGTTCAAAGTTCTTACCACCATGAGCATATGGTCACTAAGATCAAAAATCATGGAAGCCCCAGGCCCTTCCTGGTCTCTGAAGACTCCAAAAATCAGTTTAAGGTTTTAACCCTTTTCCTGTGCCCTTAGGGAAATCTTAATACCCAGTTATACTTGCTTCTTTTGTTTTCTTTTCCTTTATTTCTCCATTTCTCTCATATTTTGGTCACTTATCGGGTCTCCTTCCTGTGGGATTCTGACTTGGGACGCAAGCAGAGTCTGGATTCATCCTGGGAAGATTTGACCCTTAAAAGAGGGGAGTCAGATTTTGTCCGCCTCTCTGGCTCTTTCTGCCCTCTCCCTGGGAGCAGACCTCCAGGAGGAAATGTCTAAAATAAAGTTTAGGTTCGCCTCATGTTGAGGCTCTTCCCAGAAGAAAGCAGGGAGCCTCCTTCCAGGAGAGTTGTGATGAGATGTATTAGGGATGCCTTAGAAAAACAAATGAGTACACGGAGATGATGCGTAACCAGTTCCAATCTGACAAGCATGTGGAGAATGGAAGCCCCTTTGACTGACTGCAGCTATGGGCTGGAGAAACTGGGAGTGCCTTCCAAAGGCCTGAACTTAGACTCAAATATTGTGTTCTGCCACTTTTACTCTGACTCTTGCCGATGGCTCCTAGTGAGAGGCCTTGGGCCTTTTTGACCCTCTGAGGTTGACTTGTGGCCTCATGAAAACAGGCCTTTGTCCTTTGTTTTAGGTGAAAGAGATTAGATAAATTTGAAGGCTCTGATCTTGCGAGTTTGGAAAGGTTGGAGGATTGAGCCTCTGGGAGGCCAAGAGTCCATGCTGGGTTCTATGGCCCTGAAAAACAAGGAGAGATCTCTGGGAGTCAGTCTTGTGGTAGATGAGACAAGGACTCATGAGGCTTTGCAATATTTGGACAGGAACCTGGTGAGATCAATGCTGTGTGGAAGCTGTGCTTAGTCTGAGCCCACTCTCCCCAGGGGTGGAAATGAGATAGGAGAGGGTGTGCCCCCAGAGGTATTGTGGGGGAAATACTGACACTATCTTCAAAGTCAGTGTCCCTTTGTAAGAGGTAATTGAAGTTAATCAGATACATGGAAATGGGGCCTAGACCCTTGAGGCTAATAGGGCATGGGGTTCGAGCCCATGGCATTAAAGAAGAGACACCCACTCCTTAGAGTACTCCTAGAACTCTGAAGGGCAGATAGAGTCTGAATGGCTCCAGGGAACTAAGCCAGAGAAGAACCAAGAGCACATAGTGACAATCTAGAACACTTGACCTTGCATCTGGATTGTTGAAGCATCTTGGAAACTTGAGGTCTTCTGACCAATCATCTTTGGCCTCTTAAGCTCCTTGGGTTCCGAGTGATCCTGTCCATGGTTGTCTTCCTCAAGAACTGGTATTGTTACAAAATGCACGTCCTGCTGTGGAGCAGAGGGTACTGATCCAGGAGTTTGGCACGGTCTTGTTCTTTAGGGTCTGGCCACGCCATATTTCACTTCTGTTTTTGTAGCTCCACAGTTTAGTACAATTCCCAGCATGTAGTGGACACTCAAGGAGTGCTTGAAGTGCTCTCTTTTTTGTCAATCTCTGTTTTCCTTTCTTTTTTAAAAAAAAAAGAATTTATGGCTTCTGTTTCTCTTTGTCTCTCTCTTTTCCTGTCTCTCTGTGCCTCTTTCTCTTTCTGTCTCTCTCTCTCTCTGTCTCTTCCCCAGCCCCCCCCCCCCCCCCGCTTTTTTACTCTGCCTCTCTTGTTTGATCTTTGAGGCCCTTTTTTACTCTTGAATTTTTAAAAAAATATTTCTATATTTAAAATATTTTCAGATGTTTCTATGATTCATTTTCTCTCCCTCCCCTCTTCCCTTCCTCCTCCAGGAGCCAAGAAGCAATTCCACTGGGTTGTACAAATGTTGTCTCTTGATACCTCTTTCCATGTTATTCCTCTTTGCTATAGAGTGATCTTTTAAAGCCCAAACCCCAAATCACATATTCATATATACATGCGCTAAGTGATGCCATATGTTTTTTTGCTATTCTGTTCCCACAGTTCTTTCTCTCAATGCTGATAACATTCTTTCCCATAAATCCTTCAGGAGTGTTCTGGCTTGTTGCATTGCTACTAGTAGCAAAGTCTATTACATTGTATTGTTCCACAATGTTTCACTTTCTGTGTACAACGTTCTCCTGGTTCTGCTCCTTTCAACATTTTACTCTGTATCAGTTCATTGAGGTCATTCCAGTTCACATGGAATCCCTCCAGTTCATTATTCCTTTGCGCATAATAGTATTCCATCACCAACACATACCACAATGTGTTCAGCCATTCCCCAATGGAAGGGCATCCCCTCATTTTCCAATTTTTTGCCACCACAAAGAGCACAGCTATGAATATTCTTGTACCAGTCTTTTCCCTTATTATCTCTTTGGGGTACAAACCCAGCAGTGCTATGGCTGGATCAAAGGGCAGACAGTCTTTTAGCACCCTTTGGACATAGTTCCAAATTGCCCTCCAGAATGGTTGGATCAGTTCACAACTCCACCAGCAATGCATTAATGTCCCGACTTTGCCACATCCCCTCCAGCATTCATTACTTTCCTTTGCTGTCATGTTAGCCAATCTTCTAGGTGTGAGGTGATACCTCCGAGTTGCTTTGATTTGCATGTCTCTGATTATCAGAGATTTAGAACACTTTTTCATGTGTTTATTAATAGTTTTGATTTCTTTAACTGAAAATTGCCTATTCCTGTCCCTTGTCCATTTATCAGTTGGGGAATGGCTTGATTTTTGCACAACTGATTTAGCTCCTTATAAACTTGAGTAATTAGACCTTTGTCAGAGGTTTTTGTTATGAAGATTTTTTCCAATTTGTTGCATCCCTTCTCATTTTGGTTGCATTGGTTTTGCTTGTACAGAAATTTTTAAATTTAATATAATCAAATATATTCATTTTACATTTTTTAGTGTTCTCTATCTACTGTTTGGTCTTAAATTCCTTTCTTTATCATAGTTTGGAAAGATATGCCATTCTATGTTCACCTAATTGGTTTATGATTTTCCTCTTTATATTTGTCATTCACCCATTCTGAGTTCATCTTGGTGTAGGGTGTAAGATGTTGATCTAAACCTAATCTCTCCCGCACTGTCTTCCAATTTTCCCAGCAGTTTTTATCAAATAGTAGATTTTGGTCCCAAAAGCTGGGAGCTTATCATAGACTGTCTTGCTGAGTCACTTACCCCAAGTCTATTCCCCTGATCCTCCCTTCTGTCTCTTAGCCAGTACCAGATTGTTTTGATGACCTCAGCTTATAGTATGGTTTGAGATCTGGTAACATTAGGCCTTTGAGGTCCTTTTTCAGCTCTTCCAGAGCTCGGGGCCAATTCCCAGTTCTCTTTGTGGTTTTTCAGGGGGCTCATTTGCTCCTACTGCTCCCTTCTCAGCCTCTAGTGCTTTCTGAGCTTAGGAGCTTTTCCAGTCTTCCCCTTAGGTGAGCTTGGTCCCCAGGGCCCAGGAGCACGGGCTCTCCTTTAATCACCACAGCTTCCTCACTGCCACCTTCACCTCTGCTCTGTCAATGAGCTGGGCCTCTGCAGACTCAGCCTCCCTCAGGGCTGCTCTTGGTAGGCACACTTCACCCTTAAAGCCTTCCTGGGCCTCAGGGCAGGCCTGCATGGGCAGCGGGGAGGCAGGGTGCTGAGCAGTGCCCCTCTGCTGGCCTGTAGTAGGACTCCTGAAAGAAAGTGATCTCTGCTAGTCTGGGGCTGCTGTCACCCCTTCAGCATTCCCTTTGCGGTGGGATTTAAAGGTAGATGGAGGGTGTCTCCATATATTCCACTGCCCCAGGCCTCTAAGCCACCATCTTTGCTCCTGGGCTCCCACGGTGTGTCTCCAAGTCTCTCTCTGTCTCAGTCTCTCTGAAACCACCTTAAATTCCAGTGCTTTACTCCTCACTTTAGAGCCTATCTCCCCACTCTTCCAATGTTTTTTTCCTAAGGTTGCAAGCTGGATCCTGGACCTCAATGAATGTCAGTGGCTCCCTGCTACCTTCAAGATCAAATAGAGCCTCCCTTTTTGACCCTGAAAGCCCTTCACAATCAAACCCCTTCACACATTTCTTTTCTTTTTTTAAGCCCTTACCTTCTGCCCTAGTGACAAGGGCTAGGCAATGGGGTTAGTTGACTTGTCCAGGGTCACACAGGTGGGACGTGTTTAAGGCCAGATCTGAGGCCAGGTCCTCCTGACTCCTGGCCAGGTACTCCATCCACTGTGCTGGCTGGCTGCCCCAACCCCTCTGACATTTCTAACCTTCATACATCTTATTCTTCTCCGTGTATTCTGTGCTAGAGATCCAAAATTCAATAAAAGATCTGGAGGAAAGAATTGAGCAGCAAATGAATAGCAGAGAAGAGATAATGGTAACTTTACGGAAATAGATTGTTGTTGTTCAGCTCTTTGTGACCCAGCCAACTATGCTGTCCATGGGCTTTTCTTGGCACAGATATAGGAACCTTGTACCATTTCCTTGTCTAGTAGATTAAGGCAAACAGAAGTAGTGACTTGCCCAGGATCACATAGCTAGTGAGTTTCTGAGGCTGGATTTGAACTCAGGTCTTCCTGGCTCCAGGCCCAGTGCTCTATGGACTGCACCACCTAGCTGCCTCTTTTACCTACGAAACAGTCTCCTTACCAAGTTGAGTAGCGCAAACATACAGTCAACTGAGCATTTCTTAAGAACTTATATGTCCAACCCCATTAAGGGCTCTTATTTTGTCTGGATTGTGTTTTATCTCTTGCTTCAGTCCTCTCCCCTTTCCCCTTAATCTTTGACGTTCACAGGTCTGCATCTTTAGGGCCCTCTAGGTCAACTCAGACCAGTGTTAGGGACCTCAGAGACGCTGCACCTCTGACCTGTCTAGGCCAGGTAGATCATTCCTGGGGGATCTGTGGCCCTGGAGCCTGGACTGGTTTGCTCGAGCGCTGCTTCTGCCTTTCTTGGTGGTCCCCTTTCCTGTTGCCTGTGAGATTCTGGGGGACTTTTGTGAAGTTCTGGGATGGAAGAAATTCCTTAATATAGTTCCTTAATGGATGTGGTGAATGTTTGGTCTCCCCCAGAGTAGGTAGCTGCCTAGGAGCTGAGAGGTCTGTCTCTATTCAGACAGCCACCTTCTCCTCCTAGACGCCATCTCCTCTCAGGGGTTTCCTGACTGCTTTCTCCTGGTTCTTTTCTCACCTGTCAGAACATTTCTTCTCTGTTTTCTTTTCTAAGTAATCATCCAAATCATGCCTAGAACCTGGGGTAACTCCCAAGCCTTTGTCTTGGGCCCTTTCCTCTTGTCCCTCTATGTCAGTGATGGTGAACCTTTTAGAGATGGAGTGCCCAAACTGCAACCCTCATGCTGCATGTGAGCCTCCTGCCTTACCCCAGCCAAGGGAGGGAGGAAGCGCTCCCACTGAGCTGCCTGTGCAGAGGGGCAGGTGATGAGAGAAATGTTCTCAGGCACATGTGGAGAGGGGGAAGGGAGCAGCCTCCTCCGGCACGCATGCCATAGGTTCACCAGCACAGCTCTATGCTCGGACCATTTGGTGATCTTGGCAGTTCTCAAGGGCCATCATCTCTATGCAGATGATTTTCAAAGTTATCATCTCTCCAGCCCTTGGCAATCTCCTCTGGTCCAATGGCAGGAATTATCAGGGCTTAGCTTGGTGGGATTCTATGTGGCTTGTGTCCCCAGGCCAGGCCCAACCCCGCCTCAAGACCTTGACTCCATGGTGTGGCCTGGGAGAGAAGGCTATGTCAGTGATAGGAGCTGGGGCAGGATTGACCTGTTAACGGTTCTTCCCTTATAGAGGGCTGGCTCCCTGCTTCCTGTGGCCCTGCCTTTTTCTGCTAGTCCCTTGGCACCACCACCACTCCTTGGAGTCAGGACCATGGGGGTCCACTGGCTCTACACTGGCAGAGGAATGCATCGCCAGGAGATTGCATGGCCCTTGGGAGCAGGCACTGTCCTTGGCCTTACTGGCCTGGCTTGATCACGGGATTCTGGAGCTGGAGCTGGGAGGCGCCTCCTCCTTGCCCTCCCACCTCTCCCTCTCTGTTGCATTGGGGCAATCAGGAGGGATCAGAGAGGGGCTGGGCGCGGGGACCAGCACACCTTTAGCCAGCTCCAGAGTTGCAGCTCTCCTGTTTTGCCACCAGATGTCGCTGTAGGACAACAAATAAGAGCCAGCTCCTGTGGCGGCCCCCTGGAAGAAGCTGGGAAAATTTGGTCAGAATGGCTGCCTGGCCTGGTCTCCCTTAGTTCCAGCCTCAAGGGATACCACAGTTGGAGGGCCAGGGAATTGGAAAACTGAAGGAGGCCATTGAGACCCCGCTGCCCGATGGGGCATGCCAAGCCCTGGAGGCCGAGTGACTTGCCTCGGGTCACCTAGGTGGGAAGCCTCCGAGGCAGGACTGATTTCAGCCAGGGTCTCCAGAGTTTGTGAGGCAAGATCACCAGAGGGGAAGGCCGAAGTTTCAGACTGAGGCTCTGCTTGGCCCTTCCTGTGTCACCCTGGGCAAGCCTCAGTTTCCTTGGCTGTAAAATGAGGAGACAGGCCCAAGAGATCCCCCAGAACCTTTTCAGCAATCCATCCTATGTCCCACCTTACTTTCAACACCTGCTGTGTGGAGACAAAAGCGATAAAGAAAGCAATCCAGCGACCCTGGGCGAATCACTTTGCCTCTCGGTGCCTCAGTATCCCCATCTGTAAAATGGGGAAACAATAGCACTTGTCTCCCCTCCCAGGGTGGTTGTGGGTGTTTGCATGTTACCTGGAGGCTCTGTGTGAATGCTCACTGTTACTGTGACCATGAAGTAACACACAGTCATTCCAAGAGTGTTAGTGACTGGGGGGGGGTGTGTGAGGAGAAGGGGAACGAGGAGGTTCTTCCTGCTGGAGAGACTGAGGGAAGAAAGGAGAGACGGTGTGCCTACACACAGACCAGTTGGGATTCACTGTATGAAAGGATTTCACCCAACAACTGGAGTCTCCATACAAGGGGCCTAGAAGGGCCTTGAGGGAAGAGGCTCTACTTTCGCCTCTCTCGCCTTCCCCGCCCTGACTCGGACCCTGAACCCAGCAGGTACTGGATAAAGTAGCTCTCTTTGGCCTTTTCCATGGGCCCCAAGGCCTCGGGCCTACCCGCCTCCCATTCTAATGTCCTTAAGGAAACCCCAGAGTGCCAGGCAGCCGTTTTCCTGGGGAGACAGTTAGGAGAAATAAGGTGCATATTTAGGGCAGGAAAGCAGGGGCCTCATTGCCCAGGGGGCCCATCCCTCCAGCCCCTTGCATGGGCGACGTGGCCAGTTACCTCGGAGGCTTCCCCAAGGAAGGGCCCATGAGGCAGGTATCGAGATGCTAACACGCCGGGCATTATTTCCACCTGCTTTTCTTCTAGACTAGCAAAATGGGAATTAGGGAGAAGCACTAAGAATGGACGAGTAGTAATTACCTTCCTCAAGGTGCAGCCATTCCCATCAAGCCATCTTAGCCATGAGCCACTGGCGTTTGTTCCTTTGGAAAGCCTGGGGAAGAATGGGCTCACCCTTGTTACCCCAAGGTGCTGGGCTCCAGGTGCCTCCAAAGCTCTTGCAGGAGAGGAAAGTTCCGCCACAGATGGGCTCCACTTCCGTTCCTTTTTGGGAAACATTTGCTTGGGACGGAGGGCTCCCACCAACTTCCCTTTCCTCCCCGCCTCTCTTTTGGAACAAAGGATGTTGGAGAACTGAGTAGAGGGGCAGGAGGTCGCAGTTCCTTCCTCCCAGGGCCTCCAGAGCTCGGAGGCCCCACTGAGGGCCTTGGCCAGAGTCCATCCATCTGGATTGGAGGCCACCATGCGGAATGCCTGATGGAAGTGACAGGGAGAGATGGGATGATTCCAGGTGTTTGTCTCCCTTCAGGAAGCTTCCATTCAAGCTACACAGTAGGTTAATGAGGGTTCCATGAAGTATTTAGTAAATGTTCCCTTCAGTACTGAACAAAGTGGAGCAGACCGGAAGTTGGGGTAAGCCATTCTTACTGCTTTCATGGAGCTTGGAGTCCAGTAGGACAGCACTAAGACATGGGGTCGTGTGGCAGAGGCCACTGGAGCAGGGCCCGTAACCACGTCTTTGGGAGAGCCACGCTTCAGTGGAATTGCCCTCCTTGGGAAGCCTGGGTATTTGATTTGCTGCATTGAAAACTTTGTACCCCAGAGGGTCCAAGCAAGGTGGAGAAGTCTGCCTTGGCTTTGAGAGGCCTGCAGCAAGGTGCCAGGGGGAGGCCAGTCTGAGGAGACGAGCACTTTTAGAGACGTGCGGGACTGTGAAGAAGATGGTTGAACTCTGAGAAGTTACCGCCCGCAGCTAGTCAGCAGTGGGGAAATGGACTCTGCAGTTGGTGTTCACCAGAAAGGAAACTCTCCCCTCCCTACTTGAGATGCTAGTGGCTGGCTTCAAGAAATCCAGGCACTGGCCTTGGACACTTCCCAGCTGGGTGACCCTGGGCAAGCCACTTGACCCCCATGGCCTAGCCCTCACCACTCTTCTGCCTTGGAACCAATGCGCAGTATTGACTTGAAGATGGAAGGTGAGGGTTTAAAAAATCCAGGCGCATTCTCCCGCCCAGCGGCTAGAGTCAGGAAGGAGAGTGGGCTTACATGGGTATCGGCTAACCAAGCCCCTCGTATAGAGAGCCTCTTTTTTGGTGTTACCTAGAACTTCCACAGCATGCCGCCTTCCCTGGGCGTCTTACACATGGCTCTTTTGGACAATGCCAGCATGTTGGAAGCACTGTCGGGCACGGAAGTCAATAGCAGCAACTTGCTTCCCATTTGGTATGATTCTGCCCTTGAGTGTCTACATCATCTTCTTTTCTCCAGCATCCCGAGGACTGGCTCTCTCCAAGGGTTCTAACAGCAATGGGGGGGGGGGTATCCCTTGGGGCTGCCCCGTTTGGGGACAGCTGGGACCACACTGGAATCTCTCCGCCCTCCCCAGTCATTTTACTGAACCATACAGAACTCCTCTGAACTAGAAGGGATCTCCAAGATGAACTATCCAGCCTGGATAAGTCCGCATGCCCTCTAGAACACCTTCAAGAGGGTTTGCTTGGAGATTTCCAAGGATGAGGGAGTCCTTTCCCCTTCAGGAAGCCTTTTTGACTTTTAGACAGCTCTAACAGCTTGGAACTTCTCCCTCAAATCAGTCCCAAACCTTCTTCCCAGCATTTTCCCCCCACTGATGCTCCCAGATTTTCCCTCTGGGGCCAAGCAGGACAAAACTATTTCCTTTTTCACTTGAAGATCCTTTAAATCCTTAAAAAAGCAAAGCAAACAAACAAACAAAAGCACTTTCCCATGGGTCTTCCCAAAGACCCTATGCAGCAGGTACCATTATTCTCCCCATTTTATGGATGAGGAACCTGAGGTGAAGTGATCTGGCTACTGGCTACCTAGCTCCGCCTTTAAATACTTGAAGGCAGCTAATGGTGTTTTTCAGCTGAGTCTTCTCTCTCCGCCAAATCAAACACGCCCAGGTCTTTCAACTGAGCCTCATATGGAATGGTATGGGCAAACTGGTTGTCTCTAGAATTTGACATTAAAGCTCAGTGCTAGGTACTCGTTCTAGGTGTCAGGAATACAGACACAAAACTAAGGTTCTAGGAGCTATAGAGAAAGGGAAACTGACAAGACCTAAGGAGGCAGGAGTGAGCACAAGGGCATTGGGAAGGCTTTAAAAATGTTCATCGATGCCTTTTGTTTTTCAGTAGGATCATTTCCCAATCTATGGGCCCCTTTCTCCTCCAGTTCTAGGTCCTCCACTCTCGTAAACCCTCCTTGTTCAAGAAAAACAACTGGCCCAGGGACAGAGAAGGAGGCAGTGGCATTGGAGCTGAACATGAAGGAAGAGGATTATGGGGCTAGAAATGATGAAGGCTGATCTTCCAAGCTTGGGAGCCATCTTTGATGAGGCAGGGGATCATAGAATCATAGATTTAAAGCTTGTCCAGCTTCACATATTAGATCTTTATCATTATATTATTAGAGACCTGGAGTTGAACCCCCTCATTTTACAGATGAAGAAGCTAGAGCTCAGAACTGTTAAGTAAGTTTCTCAGGGTGACACAGCCAGGAAGTGTCTGAGACCAGATAGTGTGAATTTTAAAAGTCTCCATCTTGGTCTAGCACCCAAAAAATTGTGCACACCCACACTACACGGGCATGTGCTAGTCAATGACAAATAAGAAATAACTAACTGCCCACCTGGGCTGTCCTAAGCCAAGCTAGAGCCACCATTGGCACATGTGAGGCACAGGAAGTGAGGTAGGGAACAGCCTCTGGAATTCGCTCACTTCCTGTGGAGAGAGCGAGACATGAGTTCGTGTTAGAAGCTTGAACAGAGAGGAGGCCCGCAGACAGCTTCCCTTCAGATCGGTCACGTGAGTCAAGGACTGATTCCTTCCACCTTGGCCCTTTGGGCCTAAACTCCCTCTGCCTTGGTCAGAGGTTGAGTAGCCCCTTTCCCTTTTCTCCTCTCTCCTTCTCTCCCTCTCCTTTCCCTACTCCCAGTGTGATTAAACCTCCATAAACTCCGTTCTGACTTGAGTGTTTCATTTTAGGAATTTCATAAGTAAATTCCTTGGCGGCCATTGTTCAATATTACATCAATCTTAAAAGGTGAAATTTTCACCACAACAGTAGGAGACCTGTTTTCTGGCTCTCCAAGTCCAGTGCTTTCTTGATCAGACTAGCCTGAGAGGGAACAGTCCAACAATAAAGAAAATAGAATTGATGAAGGAAAGTCAGATGAAATCAGGTTGGAGGAGTAAGTGGGAGCCAGCTAGGTAAGGGAGTTGAATCCCAAGTTGAAGTGTTTGTGGAGATGATAGGGAGCCACTGACACTTCTTGAGAAGGGAAGTGCATTGGGCAGATTAATTTGGCAGTTACATGGTGGGTTTGGGGAGGGGTAAGACTCAAGGGAGGAAGACCAATGTGGAAATACATCTTGGACAACTGCACACTTATAATCTATATCAAGTTGCTTGCCTTCCCAAGGAGGAGGGAGGGGAATTTGGAATGAAAAAAGAATGCTAAACATTATATGTAATTTTAAGAAATAAAATAGAAAACATTTAAAAAGTGGGAAGACCAGTGATGACACTATTATTATATAGTCCAGGCAAGAAGTGATATAGACAGATGATCATGAGAGTGGATAGAAGGGGGCAGATATGGTGGGTGAAGGAAAGGAGGACTCCGGAAATAGAAACCGAGGCAGTCTGGGAATGTGGGTGGTGGTGCCCTCAACAGCAATGAGAAGGACCTTATGGGAGGTGGGGGTGGGAGCTGGAAAGATAAAGAATTCTGTCTTCCATGTCTTGAGCTTGAGATGTCATTACTATTATCTTATCAAAATGTTTGATTTTTTTAGTTTCCTTTCTTTAAAATTATTGGGAATATAATATTCTGATTGTAATCTCAGCTATCTATATAAAACTTAAAAAATATATTTCAGAAGCAGTAAATCAATAAAGGAAAATAATATTAATATAATATATAATTTCTTCACATTCAACGCTTGTTAAAATATGAGAATGCATGAAAATCTGGTCCCTTGAAAATGGACTTCAGTTTTAGTCCTAGTCAAAATCTTTGATATGTTAAGTTGCTAAGTAAATATTGCACTTTTCTTTACAAATATTAATGTCTTCAAAATTATATTTTTCTGCTTTAACTATTACTATGTTATCATCTTAATAGTTAAATATCTTATAAAAGGATGCAAAAACAATGATTAGTGACTCAGGCAAATCAATGATTTTTATGCTTTCATAATTATAATTTTGCTCTTAAAGATGGTATTTGTCCTAAAACAAATACCTGATGTACTCATACTCATTCTGGAGCTGCTTATGAATTCAGCAAATACATTGTTTCATAGGTTTGGCTGCTTCTTCTGAAGAATGCACAATATTTGGAACAAAACCACTTTTAACCCCTTCCCAGCCATCTTGAATACAAATTTCTCCTGTTTTAATAAGTTCATATATATCTCCTGTCAGAATTGTGAAAGATTCTTCAACATTTGCAGCATCTTTTGCTGAGGTCTCTATATACTTCATACCATAGGCTGCTGACATTTTTTCAGCTTCTTCCCTTGAAACTTGACGTTGTGACACTAGGTCACACTTATGTCCCACTAACAGAAATACAATCCGAAATGGTTGCACATACATTTTGGCTTCTTCTAACCAATCTTGTACATGTTCAAAAGATCTCCGGTTTGTGATATCAAATACCAGAAATCCACCAACAGAGTTGCGGTAATAAGATCGAGTTATTGATCTGAACCTCTCCTGCCCGGCCGTGTCCCATAGCTGCAGCTTGATTCTCTTGCCAGGCTCAATCTCCAGGAGGCGAGAGAAGAAATCCACGCTGACTGTGGGGTCGCAGGCAGTGGACAGCATCCTGGGAAAGCAGCCCTGAGTAAAGTGGTGCAGGAGGCAGGACTTGCCCACCGTGGAGTCGCCGATCACAATTAGCCAGAATTGGTAGATCCAGATGGCCTCCATGGTTCACATCCCGTTCACACCCGCGGGGCTCTGGAGCTGGAGGATGTGCCTCTGGGTCCAGCTACCTGGGCTGGGGCAGCTTGAGCTTGAGATGTCAATGGGCCATTTGGGTGGAATTCTCCAGCAGCTAGTTGGTGACCTGGGACACAGGCACAGCAAAGAGATTAAGGCAGGCTATTGAGACTTGGGTACCAAGTACCAGTGATATAAGCAGAAAAGTGAAACAACCCCTGTGCTCAAGGAGCCTCCATTCTAATGGGTTGGGGGGAGAGAGTCAAAACATATGGGAGGTTTTAGATGAATCTCGATAGTCCTATAGTATAGGTTCAGCAGTAACCATTGATGAAATCTTATTGGTCTCTGACACTGAGATATTTAATGGCATCAGGAATATACTGGGTCTTTAGTAGCTGTGGTTGCTTTGGGGGCAGGGGTAGGGGGTAGTCTAGGATGGCTGAAGTACCCACAGAGCCAATTGCTAGGTTGTATCACCACAAAGGTGGCTTCCTTGGGATTTGGAAGTGGAGGCCAGGCTGGAAGCAGGGTCAGTGGCCTGGGATGGTGGGGTGGTGCTCCTGCTCTTCCCAGCCCATTGATAGCAGTTGCTGGTAGGCCCCCTAGATGATGACTGCTCCAAATCCAAGTCCATTTTGTCCCCTTTGTTGTTCATCCTTCTTCCGGCTTCAGTGGAGAGCATAGGTGTCCTCAAAGAGAACATCAATTTACCCACTTCTCTTGTGGCTTTGGAATTAATCTCCCAGAAGCCCCATCTCTTGAGTCATGTGATCTTACTCTGATGCCATGTTGGACCCGTGTTCAGCATGTGCAGTGATCCCCAAGCCCAGGCGAGAGGACAATCCTTCCATCTTTCTGTCCTGGGCAGCTGGGTGTATGCATACATAAATCAGTCACTTTTGTTGTTAATAATTAACTGAATGTGAGCTCTATCTAAGAAAGGAAAACTGTATACCATGCCACCTGGCATCCCAAACAGGAGCTGACCAGGCATAGGTGCCAGTCCATCTGGATCTCAGCCTGAGTATACGGCTCCTGAGATAGTCCTGTGCGAAATGTCGTGAGGGTGGAGGCAAGGGTTTGGGCTGGTGGTACATGGGGACCTCATTGCCTGGATGATAGTGGCTGGAACTAGAAGAACCGACTTTCTGAAAAATAGAAACCTGAGCAGCAAAGCCCACCTCAAGATACAGTTACTCTTTCTATAGTAGGGAAGGGCAGGGGTAGAGCCCAAGGCAAATAGTACATGGCCTATATGGTACTCTGGGCTAGGTGGGGTTGGGCTGCTTGAGCTGATTTATCTGTCACTAAGTCAACTATCATCCTCCCCAGAGTCAACTGAGGAAGAGTAAAAGGTTGCCGTGCAGCAGTGAGGGGCCACTTGAGGTGGTATGAGTTTGAAGTGGTTGGATTTCCTAAGCACTGGAGTCAGGGTGGAGAAGGTGGATGGTCAAAGTGTTGTAGGCTTGAGAAATAACAGGGCAGGAATTATGGGAGAACAAACAGCACAGGCTTCAAGGATGGAGGCTGGAGCACCACTTGGACCTGGGAAAAGCGCTCCGTATGGAAATAGCAGGCCTCACTGAGGTTGAAGGGGATCTGCCCTCTGCCCTCTTGCTACTGGGGCTGGGGTTCCCTGCCTGCCCTCCTTTGTACATCAGACATGATTGAATCTGCTCATTGCATGCCAGGTGGGCTGGGCTCTTTGGGGACAAGTTGACCTTCTCTGCATCCCTCAGACTGCTGGGACCCAGAAGCCTCTTGGAGAGAGTTCCACGTGGGGATTTCAGTGATCAGGGCAGCCTTCTGATGTGGGGCTTTGCTCTGTTGGGGATGAGGGTGGCACCTACCTCCCAGGGTGGCGAGGGGATGCCATGAGATAAGACTTGTAGGCACTTCGCACACAGGAAGGGCCAGAGGAGCGGCCTTGGAATGGGAAGGCCTGGGCTCGGGCCTTGTCTGCTAACATAGCCATAGGAGCCGGGGAACGTGTGCCTCAAGTGTACTGGTGGGGGCAGCTCCCTACATTCTTGAAAGGCCAGGTCTTAGTAGGAAGGGGGAGGGATTGTTGGACCCCAGAAGTAGTGCTGTGGCCTCTGGGGAAGGGAAGAGCCTTCCCCCCCCCAATATGGCCAGTTCCACCATCCCAGGTTGCCACTTTCCCTTTCATTAAGGCCCTGGCTGTTGGGAGAGCCACCTCCAAAGCCACTTCTTTGGCAAAACCCCGTGTGAGAAAGGCTTGGAAGGTGACACGAAGCAGAGCCAGTCTTTGCCACTAGAGTGTTCCAGACCCTTCCTTTGCTGCGAGCAGGCTTTGTTAGGCAGGAGTGGGAAGGGGGAGACAGCATGAAGGCACTAGGCACCCGAGGAAGCTGGGCCAGGGTCCGCAGGAGCGGGGATGCTGCCGCAGGGGCGGGCAGGCGAGCGCGGAAGATCACTTGGCTCCCTCGGGGCGGAGGGATTCTAGGCTTGAGGCTGGAAGGAGCCCCGGGCATTTGCATTCAAGGGAAACGCTCCGAACTGTCTTTTCAGTGAACCAGAACTGCTTTTCGCTTTTTTACTCCCCCTCCCCGATTTGGAAAAGAGAAAGAAATTCCCTCGTGGGCACAGGCAGCAGCAGCTCGCGCGGCCCTCCATGTCTGGCGGAAGGTGGGAAGGGGCCGCTCACTGCGCTGCTCCCGCTCTGCTTTCTCTCTTCCTTGGTTCTGCAGCTGAGGACGCTGGGCCAGAGGACAAGCGACTTCCCTTCCCTCCACTTTGAACCCAGGGCCCGGGACTCCAGAGCCTCTCCCTGCCACTGTGCCTGCTTCTCCCAAGTCCGGGTGCGTCGTGCCTCGTCGGCCCCAGACTGAGTGCCATCTCGTGGGCCCAGTGAGGGGCTTGGGACGGGCTGGATAAGGCACTGGCGAGCCAGCCCGCTCCTGGGGGCCGGGATGGAGCAGCGCGCAGAGGAGGCACGTCTGGAGAACACGCTCGCTCGGAATCAGCGAGTGGCTGCGAAGGAGAGGCTGGGGGGCTCGCTTGCTTGTTCCCTCGCTCCCTCGCTCCTTCCGCGGCTCCTTCGCCCAGCAGGCCCATCTTAATTAGACTCGGGCAATCAGCGTGCATATGGCAGCCCCCTCACTGGGAAGCTGCTAGCAGGCTGACTTCGTGAAAGCTCCACGCGCGGCGGGACGAGATGAGACGGGGGCTCCTAGCGGAAAGGAGCTTGCCATTATCTCCGACGGGGCTCAGCCCTGCTGCCTTCTACAGCCTTGCTAGCCCGGCTCGCTGCCTCATTATGCAAAGCTGCCCCCCCTCCCCCAAACGAGCTAGCGAGCAAGCGAGAGATCGCACAATGGTGAGCACATGGTGGCCATGGCGCCTGGCTCCGCGGGGGACAGTGATGCTTGGGTGGCTACAGCTGGAGATGGAGAGAGGGAAGGGCTCTGGGAGCCCACTTGGACTTGCAGCTTCACCCAGAGGGGCCTGGGCTCATTCTGAGCACGCTTCACCTTAGTGCTGCCCACCTGCAGCCCCGCTTCAACGCCCACCCGGAGCCCCTGGAGCTCTGCAGAGAGGTATCGAGGCACACTTAGGCCTTCTGCAGAGGAGCTGCTTCGAGAAACTTCCCTGGCAGGCTCCAGAAAGGCCTCCCCCTTTCCCAAATAGCTGGGGATGCTGAGGGGGGATGCCAGGCTTTGGGCAGCAGCACCCCAGCCCTGGACACACTCGCAGGGCACTGGTCCCAGCCCGAGAAAGGAGGGAGCTGGGGCTGGCCTAGGACCCCCAGAGGACAGGGACACTCAACTCCCAAGAAGACTCGAAGCTCAGCGCTGCTGGCTGTCACTCCCCAAAGAACCATCCCGAATAGAGGCAGAGCCACAGAGGGTGAGTCGGAATGGGGACTGAACAGGGGCAGCAAGGGAGGGCCAGGTGTGGGCGGGGCCCACAGAGTCCTTAGATGGGGCAGGGCCAGGACCCCAGGGTGTCCCTGAGCACTGCACTGAGGCCTCACTGGGCTTCAGAGCTTTCTCCATGAGAACCCAGGCTTGGACTAGAGGGGCACTGCCAGGGCCTTCTAGCTCTGCAGCTCAGGACCTCGGATGTACCAGGGGCCCTTCAGCAGACTCTGTGTGTGAGACAGAGAGATGCCCTGAGAAACAGAGAGAGAGGGAGGGAGGGGGAGAGAGAGACAGACAGACACAATGAACAGGGAAAGAGGGAGGAAGAGAGAAAAACACACAGAGAAGCAGAGGAAGAGAAGGAGGGAGGGGCAGAGAGAGACAGACAGACACAGAGAAACAGAGAGAGAGAAAGGGAGGGAGACAGACAGAGAAAAAGAGACAGACACAGAGAAACAGGGAAAGAGGGAGGAAGAAAGAGAAAGACAGAAAAACAGAGAGGAAGAGAGGGATGGAGGGAGGAGAGAGAGACAAAGAGACAAGCAAAGACAGAGAGACAGAGAAAGAGACAGAAACAGGGGGGGGAAAGGGAGGGAGAGACAGAGAGACAGACAGAAATAGAGGGGGAGAAAGGGAGGGAAAGACAGATAAACAGACAGAGAAAAAGAGACAGACACACACAGAGAAACAGAGGAAGACAGGGAGGGAGGGGGAGAGAGAGACAAAGAGACACAGAAAAAAGAGAGACACAGACACAGAGAAACAGAGAGAGAGAGAGAGAGACAGAGACAGAAACAGAGAGAGAAGGAGAAACAGAGGGAGAGAGAGACAGAGAGACAGAGAGAAAAAGACAGACACCGAGAAACAGAGAGAGAGAAAGGGAGGGAGACAGAGACATACAAACAGGAAGAAAAGGAGGGAGGGGAGAGAGAGACAGAAAAAGAGACACACAGACACAGAGAAACCGATAGAGAGGGAGAGGGAGGGAGGGAGGGAGAGAGATAGACAGAGAAAAAGAGACAGAGAAAGACACACAGAGAAACAGAGAGGAAGAGATGGAGGGAGGGGGAGAGAGAGACAGAGAGAAAAAGAGAGACACAGACATAGACAAAAAGAGAGAGTGTGAGAGAAAGAAAGAGAAAGACACAGAGAGAGACAGAGACACAGAGACACAGAGACAGAGGGGAGAAAGGGAAGGAGAGAGAGATAGATAAAGAGAGACAGAGAGAGAAAAAGACAGACACAGAGAAACAGAGAGAGGGAGGGAGGGAGAGACAGAGAAGCAGAGGAAGAGAAGGAGGGAGGGGCAGAGAGAGACAGACAGACACAGAGAAACAGAGAGAGAAAGGGAGTGAGACAGAGAAAAAGAGACAGACACAGAGAAACAGGGAAAGAGGGAGGAAGAGAGAGAGAAAGAGAAAAACAGAGAGGAAGAGAGGGATGGAGGGGGAGAGAGAGACAGACACGCAAAGAGAGAGAGAGAGACAGAGAAAGAGACAGAAATAGAGGGGAGAGAAAGGGAGGGAGAGACAGATAGACAGAGACAGACAGAGAAAAAGAGACACACACAGAGACATACACAGAGAAACAGAGAGGAAGAGAGGGAGGAAGGGGGGAGAGAGAGACAAAGAGACAGGAAAAAGAGAGACACAGATACAGAGAAACAGAGAGAGAGAGAGAGACACACAGAGACAGAGACAGAGAGAGAGGGAGAAAGGGAGGGAGAGACACAGAGAGACAGAGAAAGAGACACAGAAACAGAGAGGGGAGAAAGGGAGGGAGAGAGAAAGACAGAGAGACATAGAGAGAAAAAGACAGAAATAGAGAGAGAGGGAGGGAGAGAGACAGAGACACACAGAGAAACAGAGGAAGAAAAGGAGGGATGGGAGAGAGAGACAGAAAAAGAGATACACAGATATAGAGAAACAGATAGAGAGGGAGGGAGAAGGGGGGAGAGTCAGAGACAGACAGAGAAAAAGAGACAGAGAGAAATAGAGGGGGAGAAAGGGAGGGAGAGAGAGACAGATAGACAGAGACAGAAATAGAGAGGGAGAGAGGGAGGGAAAAAGGGAGGGAGAGACACAGAGACAGAGAAAAAGAGAAAGAGAGGGAGACAGACACAGAAACAGAGGGAAAGAGGGAGGAAGAGAGATAGAGAAAGATACACAGAGAAACAGAGAGGAAGAGAGGGAGGGAGGGGGAGAGAGAGACACAGAAAAAGAGAGACACAGACACAGAGAAATAGAGACAGACAGACAGACAGACAGAGACAGACAGAGAAAGGGAGGGAGAGACACAGAAAGACAGAGACAGAGACAGAAACAGGGAGGGGAGAAAGGGAAGGAGAGAGAGACACACAGAGAGAAAAAGATAGACACAGAGAAACAGAGAGGGAGGGAGGGAGAGAGAGACAGAGTCAGACAGACACAGAGAAACAGGGAAAGGGGGAGGAAGAGAGACAGAGACACACAGAGAAACAGAAGAAGTGAAGGAGGGAGGGGGAGAAAGAGACAGAAAAAGAGACACAGAGAGAGAAAGAGAGAGAGGGAGAGAGACAGACACAGAGAAACAGAGAGAAAGGGAGGGAGAGACACAGAGAGACATACAGAGAAAAAGAGACAGAGAGACAGAAACAGAGGAGGGAGAAAGGGAGGGAGAAAGGCAGACAGACAGAGAAAAGAGACACAGAGAGACAGAGACAGACAGAGAAACAGAACGGGAGAGAGGGAGCGGGAGAGAGACAGGAGACACAGAAAAAAGAGAGACAGACACGGAAAAACAGAGAGGAAGAGAGGGAGGGAGGGGGAGAAAGAGACAGAGACAGAGAGACACAGAAAAAGAGACAGACAGAGAAACAGAGAGGGAGGAAGAGAGACAGATAATGATAGACAGGCGCAGAGACAGAC